>NC_089272.1:58585573-58885573 GCF_963678975.1 Dysidea avara
TATCATAAGTGAAGTCTGAAAGTTTCAGATTTACGTTATATGTGTAAAACAATAGTGAAATTGAATGATGCACCTAACATCTTCTAGCACAGGTTATTAAGTAGATTGTACGTATGGAGTGTGATAGAAGTATTTTATGGACTAAAGTGATGGCAAACAGTGAAAACATCAAGATCATAGCCTTAGTGGTTAGCAAGTAACACTTGTGATGTGGGAAGGCTGTAATGCCTAAAACTGCCCTGTAGTATATGGTTGCATAAAGGAAGTGTGAATACAATTGGCTGTATGAATAGCATTTTATAGATGTGCATACAATTCAGCAACATGTGCAAAGGCTCTCTTCTGTGTCTCCCTTCTGATAACCTCTTGCTCTACCAATTTTCCCACAAATTCCCTTATCATAAGTAAGGTCTGAAAGTTTCAGATGTACATTATATTAAATTATTATAAACAATAATGAAATTGTATGATACACCTAACATCTAACAAAGGTTACAAGTTAGTCTCGCTTGGCCAGACCGCTATTTCAGAGCAGGGGCTTATCGATTAAAGATTATAAGTGCCCGCGCAGGAAAGGGTCTGGTCCAGTTCGCATAGGCAAGTCGTCCTCAGCACCTTCGTCAACACTTGGAGTGCTGATCATGGGCACGTCATCAGACATTTACAATTATCCAATAACTTGTCCCATGCGCTTGTATTTGAAAGTGTAATAAAGGCGGGTAGTGTGCAAGAGACCATGACAGATTCTCCTGTGATGGAACGAGTAACAGAACCGGCGGAAAAATCTATCGATGATTCGATTACGCGGGCTTTAGAAGCAATGTCACTTAATCCACTGAAGCCTAAACAGTTGGAAGCAGTCCGTACTTTTATGTCTGGGAGAGACACGTTTGTGTCGCTCCCAACTGGTTACGGAAAATCTGTTATCTATGCTATTCTTCCACTTGCATTTGATTATTTTTTGGGTATGTATGCAGCAAATTTTTATAGTTGACTTACCATTATTCTGTGTTCAACAGGAAGATCTGGTAGCCTTGCTGTTGTTGTTAGCCCCTTAACCTCACTAATGATGGACCAGAGACAGAGATTCGCACCTACGGGGATATCAGTTGAGTTTGTTGGAGAGGCTCAGACAGACAATGATGCATGTACCAAAGTCGTGAATGGTGAGGTGCAGCTAGTATATATCAGCCCAGAAAGTATGTTGAATACCAAGCGATACTGGCACATGTTTCAAAGCGACTCATACCAAAATAAAATGATAGCATTTGTAGTGGATGAGGCACACTGTGTAAAGATGTGGTAAGTTTCATCTTATTAATTGAATGCTATTCTATTCTGTGACTTCCAGGGGTGATAACTTCCGTGTAGCCTTTGCAAAGCTAGGAACACTACGCAGTATTTTACCAACTAGTGTCAATGTGATGGCTTTGACAGCTACTGCAACTCAAGAAATTTTGAAATGCGTTGAAAATCGTCTTGACTTGAAGGATGTAGTACTTATTGGGATACACTCAGGAAGGCCTAACATTAAGTTCATTGTCAAACCATCAATTGACTTAAATGATCTGGCTGCCATAGTTTCTGCTGAACTTGTTGAGTTACGAACCAATACACCAAAAACAGTTCTGTTTTGTAGATCACACTTGCAGTGTGTTAAACTATTGGTTGAATTGAAGAAACTCTTGAAAGACAAAATTACTGAACCACCCGGCATGCCAGTAACAAATATTCACTACAGGCTCATTGATAATTTCACATCAGGATCAAAGACAGAGGCGAGAGAGGTAATCCTGCAAGAATTTTGTAAAAGGGATACCAGTCTCAGGTTGATCATAGCAACCAATGCATTTGGACTAGGGTTTGATTGTGCCGACATTACCAGAATCATACACTGGGGATCACCTAATACACTGGAAGAATTAGCACAACAAACAGGGAGGGCTGGTAGAGATGGGTCTCATTCAGAAGCTATTTTATACAAGAAGTCCGGTAAACATACTTCAAGAGCAATGAAAACTTATGTTGGGAATGTTTCAGTCTGTCGGAGAAAATTATTATTTCAAGGTTTCCTTTTTGGCTCAGACAATAGTTGCTCAATTACTGCTTGCCGTTGTTGTGATCTTTGTGCTCCACTTTGTAATTGCCATAATTGTACTATGTAGCGCACTGCACAATCATGTAATTTTACTTTAAAGTATTAAAATCAAAATTTCATGGAAAAAAAAATTACACAGTATGTACATAGTTTAGATAGCAGAGAAAGTCTTTGCATGTACTAGCAGGAGGCACTCCTGGTATTAGTGTATGTACGTATTTGCATTGATGATTTTTTCTTTTACCCAGTCAGTAATTTTATCCCGATTGACATCCAGAAGCAACGGCTGTTGCTTGTAGCTACTGTAGTTCTGTGCATTGTCATGTCCTTTCATTCTTTAACAGACGTACAATAGCATCCAAGTCTTTTTTAAACGATGGATATGTGTGATATTCCTTATTGACTGATATAGACAGTTCCTTTTCAAACTGGGAGCAAACATGGCTCACTGGACCAAGTGATTTGGCCACCCTCTGAATAGCACTTGGGTAAATATTTGAGCCAGCACTTCTTATACATCCTTTTAGCTGTTTATTTAAATGCTCCATATGTAGATCACATGGAACGTTGTGACCAGGTTTGCCATGAGTGTTGATCGTCCTACTCCACTTCAGTTCACACAATTTATGGGTTGAGAGTAATAGTGACTGCAAAGTCAAATTGAATGCTTCTTTGGCATAGTTGTGGTGGTTTTCTAATTTAAAAACCAACAACAAAAACTTCCAATATAACAATATTCGAGTACTGTCTCCTTCTTTAACGGCATCGTGAAAACCATACCACAACAATCCAAGTGTAAATAGGTCGATAGTATACAAATTAGTAGTTGACAGGGAAGGTATGTCACCAGACCCACCAACTGTCACAGAGCCAGGGTCTGTTGTGGAACTAGTAACTGTTGTAGACATGGAAGCAGAAGCTGGTACGGTAACAAGATTCATAATGGATGCTGTGGAGGTTGTGGAACCAGGAACTGTTGTGGAATCATCATCTGTGGAGGGAGAATTAGCTGTTGCAGGACCAGGAGCTGTTTCATTACTTGTTAATAAAGTTATTTTGACCCACTTTGACACAATTGCCTTAGCCGTTTCTACACAGGATTGACTCTGGGAATTGATGGTTTTGGCTGCAGTAATGACATATCCACTGAGTACTACTACTAAAAAATCTTCAAAAGCCTTCATGCTCTTTGAAGGATCTGCTCCAACTGACGATTGACTTAACAAATTTCTTAGCTGGTACAACGTTCCTTTGTCACAAGATGAATTTGTTGAGTATAGTCTGTCCCAGATCACCTGCATTCGATGAGGTAATATCAACAAATATGCAATAGTTACTAACCTTAACTAGGGTCATTCTTGCATGCCAATCTGCTATTGCAGGAACAAAACCTTCTAATCTATCGATCGATAGATTATGAAAAGATCGCAACACCATAGCACCCCTGGTTCTCTCTACTGTCATCTGGTCTCCATAAAACTACAATGGCACTAGTCTAGGGTATCCTGAATTTTCATTGGAAGAATTGCTGCCTTCCTGTGGAACGTACTGACTCAAGCTGCCCACTATATGGCACATGTCTCCTAGGTTTGCCTCATTCTTTAAAATGACACCAAGAGGAACCTAAATAATTTAATAATAATAATTATTTTATTGTGTTCAGTGTGTGACCATACCACATTGGACTGCCGAGACATTTCTTCAGAGTGCTCTGAGAGTATATGCCAAGTTACCATGTCAATCTGATCTTTGTATTTTGGCATGTGTCTCACAAGAATCCTGCAAAGATATAATACACATCACCTACATCAGAAGTACACACTAAATTTATACTATCAACTAATGCAACAGTTCTAGATACTATACAGTGGGTTATTTCTTGGGTATTTTTATTTTTTATGAAGAAAAATTTCTGATAAATGGCAAGATCTTCCCACTCAAATTTTATGAAGAAAAATTTCTGATAAATGTCCCACTCCAAAAAAAATTTGCTATGTGGTATAAATTCTTTGCAACATTTATGTTCTGCAAAGGGCTAATAATATGTACCTTGACGTAAGGATTTTAAAATCACGCATCAAATTATCAAGATCTTCTTGGGTTGGTAAAAAACTCTCAACAGATAGAACAGCTGAAGGCTTGGCATCAGATAAAGAAGAAACATCAACACGGTTCTTAGCTGCGTATGAGTGAAAATAATGCAATGACTTGGTCTGTCGATCTTGCCTTTGGTAACTTGGTCGAAAGTTCTTATCTATATTATCACCAATTATTGTAAAGCCAAGTGGACCACTTTCACTGTTAGTATCATGGGATGGCTGCAAGGTCGAACATGGTGAAGAGACAACATTTAATGGTCTTTGTAGCATGGTGTCATCTGTTGATGCATTGCTTCTCAATGGTTGATTTGGACAAATTGAGTCAGTACGGTTGCAGTGGGTGTTGCTATTGTCCATTAGCAGACACTCAACATTGCTGACTGACACTAGGGAAGAACTCTCTGCAGTAATGTCAACATTGCTGGCTGACACTGGGGAAGGATTCTGACCTTGCAATGTGGCGGTGTCCATTACAATGCAATTAGAATCACTGGCTGACACTAGAGAAGGATTCTGACCTTGTACCATGGTAGTGTCCATTACAATGCAATCAACATCACTGGCTGACACTAGGGAAGGACTCTCCGCAGTAGTGTCGACATTGCTGGCTGATGTTAGGTAGGGGTTCTGGACTTGAACCATGGGTATTTCACCCTTAGTTGGCATAGTAGTTGCAACCTCCTCTTCCTCCTCCTCACCGTCAGAAAAGAAAGACACATCACTAGGGGCACCAATGCTTTCTGTGTCACTGTCACCACCATCACCATCATCAAACAACTCAGCAATTTCGTCCATCCAATCAAATTGCATACCAACATTCTCTGTTTCCTATAAAAATTGATCAGTAACCATATCATGCAAATTTTTAATTAAGTAACCTTAAACACTTCTTTCATCTCATTGGCCCATTCTTTTACTGGTACATCATGCTTTCCAGTGAGTTGATCAATGATCTCATAAGTGGAAGATTGTGACTGCAGATCATGAGTGGCTGAAAGTACTGGTACATCTACGGTAAAAATTTAAACACAGTGTAAATCAATAAGCACAGAATATGTGTTTGCTAGCAGCATTCCCATAAAATAGCACTGAAATCATTCGTTGCATTAGGCTCATGTGCTTGCAATTCTTTTTAAGGAGCATGCATATGACAAAAGTAATGAAGATGTTGCTAGCTTGAGGTAATATCTGCCTCATAAATCCGATGAGCCATGGCATTCTTGCAACAAATTCGAGCCATAATGCATTCCAGCTGAAGTTGTTTAATTCATCGTGCTTGCTTCTTAGTATTGATGGTTGATTGGTAGAACAAATATTCAATATTTCATATTTCACTTTCCCTGCGACTGCATTTAACGAATGTCTATTTGATAGATTGAAAACACCCGTAGCAGCAGATTTGAATCGTTTCATTGCACATGACTTCACAACATCTCCTCTATTTGGTGTCATCTTCATATTCCTTAAACCAGATTTGAAATCAATTGTAACCTACACAATACCAAACAGACTGGCTAAATTAATTGCACTCCAAATCAATTTAGGATACACAACAGTATAAACAAGAGATCAACAACATACATTTGCGACTCACAAACACGTCAGGTTTTTCATCCTGATCATGACAAGCTATCCGACGAGACTTCTGAGAAGGATCGCGATGTGGAGTTTGATGATTATCACCAGATGACTCAGCAATGCCTCCGCCTTCTACCCTCTCCACCTGGGCCTCTACTGGTGCACTCTCTGTTGGTACCTCTTCAGACTCTGATAGAACCCTTTTCCTCGATTCAAGGCTTGGGCAGAGTACAGAGAGGTATTGTAGTACATTACTGATGCATCCGTTTAAATCTGTCTCTAGTCTTCTTGCTCTCTTCAGGAGTCTGCTGCAAGTAGCACAAAGGGAAGCGTCTGGATCATTCAGTTCCGAAATAAACGAGTAGTCAAGTCTTGGATGCTTCTTCTTTAAAATGGGAAATAGGATAGCTTTCTCATTTTTACAAGCGGCACCATGAAAACGCTTTCGAGTACTATTGTCACTTTCAGTTTGTAATTTCTTCAAGCACAGACAACACTTAATCTCCTGATCTCGTGGCTTGGCTTTCCTCATTCCCGCCATTTCGCTTCAGAGAACTTACCGAATGTACGCTCATATGCGACATTCAAACGGGTTGGCCAATGACGTAGTGATCGTTGTGATGACGTGGCCCCAATCAACACCCAACACCACGTTGTTGATTCTGTGAACGACTTGCCTATGCGAACTGGACCAGACCCTTTTCTGCGCGGGCGCTTATAATCTTTAATCGATAAGCCCCTGCGCTGAAATAGCGGTCTGGCCACGCGAGACTAGGTTACAAGTGTGGATGTGTGTGGTTACAAGATGACTAGAATCACTCCAGTAAATATAAAAATAAAAGTTAGCTAATACAACAACTGTTAGTTTTACTGAATGTAGAGCTCCAGTTGATCAATCAAAGGAGATCCATGAATAAAGCCTTGCCTTGTACATAATCTAGCTTCTATATCATTTGTAGTTGTTCCGGACAACTCATGATAAAACCATGGTTGGGTAGGGGTATCACAACAATTACTAGTGATGCAACCAGATCTGTCCCACAATGGGTCATTGAAGTAATAGGCAGAGATATTGACAACATCAGCAGCTCCTGATTCACAGTAATAGTTGGTACCCACAAAAGGAGGAGGGGATAATCCTCCACCAACAGCACATGGACAGTTAACATTACTATCAGTACGATTATCATATCTTCCATTGCTATAACTCCAAATGTGTTGACGAGGACTACCATAGGTGATCAGTAGACCATCACCATAGTAGCCATCAATTGTTTGACCACCTCTGTGATAAAGATAAAAACCATTTGGTACTCCCTTCTGATATCCTCTTGCTCTACCACACACCCTCTGGTAATTTGTTCCATTAGTGGAGAAGTAGGCAGAAGAGCAAGTACCATAGTCATCGCTGACCACACGACAGAAACTAATACCAGAGTAAGTGTCTTCACGCCATCCATTGGGACAGTCACCTCCTGCATTGATATTGATATGGGCAATTCTTCTCCATCCTCCTTCCACACCAGCACATGTGGGGATCAAGTCTCCAGTAGTGGTTGTAATTTCTGTCATGTTACAATATGTCCATTGATTGTCATTAATACGGTAGTAACCTGACTTGTCACCAGTTTCAGGACTATTGTTATAGATGTCCTCACAGGATGATCCAGTATAACTCATCCCACAATATACCTTGGTGGGCCCATCTAGTATCCAATAATACCCTGACTTGTCCTGACTCTCAGGATTCATATTGTAAATGTCCTCACAAGACTGTCCAGGGTAGAAAGGTGATTTAAAACGATACTTGTTGCACTGGTCAGTAGCCATCACCAGTTCCTTAGTGAGGATCATAATAACAAAGTAGTAAGCAGCTAACATTTTCAATAGTATAGCAAACTAACTGAACTAGTGAGCATTACTGTATTATACAGTACAATTTATAATAGTGTAAATGATAAACATTGCTCTTGTGTGAGAGGTGCTTGGTGAGGTATGTAGAAGATGCAGTCATAACATGTAGGAGTTGATAATTGCTATATACTGATAAGGAAATTTAGAACATCTATTGGATGTTTCATTTTGTCCCTCACCCTCCACCCTCCTGTCCACTCACTGAATTGACTTTGCCCCTTCTGATAACACTGTCTCATCTCCTCTTATGGTAATAATATAAAACTTGTTACTATTAAATGTTAGAAGGTACACATATCATATTAATAACACTACCTTATATGGATGAATTCTAAACAGTATTCATATGGTAACACCTGGGTATACAGAAGTCTTACATATTGCAGGTAAATATAATCACACTTCATAGTATCTTAGTTGGCTACAGTGATGAGAGTCCAGTTAACAATGATGAAGAACTAGTACTATAAGATTATTAATTTTTGTTGCATGTATTGTGTGGCTATAGTTGCTGGTACACAATTATTACATTATATTCCTGATTTTAGAAGATTCCCCTACTGGTTTACTTCCTGGTTTTGAAAGGCTTCCCTACCATATTTCTGGTTTGAAAAGTAGTAGGACTCACAAGGCAACACCACCCACATGAACAAGAATGTGTCTGGTAGCTTTTCTCCTGGTTTTAGAAGGTTTCCCTATCCAACTACTTGTACATGTACAGTAATTCTTTTGGGAAAGTATACATTAATAAAGTAGGACCCACAGGGCAAAATTATTCATATGAGAAAGAACTAACTCATGTGACTGGTGGGCTAGCTCTTACTGCATCAAAGGAAAAATGGTGCCAGACAGGCATAATGTACACCATTACTAGAAAGTTTTGTTGCCATTTCACTTCGTTTTCAGCTTTGTTCCACCTGTTACATATATAAATGGAGAAAAGTATAAGAAGTATCTCTGCAATCAATCTAGTGACTATGGAAATTATGATTAAATGTTTTCCCTGAATATCAATTACTGGGAAGCAAACAGCTATTCCACTTCATTTAAACACCAGCTGGGTTTGTACCACAGAGTTAGCACTATTCCCTTCAATATTCCCGCTCTATTATTGTAAGTAGCTCACTCAGCAAAGCAACTTTCCCCAGTCTTTCTTTAGTTGTGCACAATCGCAACACATGTTTTCAATGGTAGCAATTGGTTTGTTGCCTCAAAAACACTATTAATGAACAATCAATGCATAGCTTGATTGCAGACAACTGGTAATTTCTGATAGAATTTTCCATTTTGCATTGTTCTCTAACTCGGCGAGACAACATACAGATGACAGTTGCAAGAAACTTTACTCACATTTCTCCAGTCTACCCAGCTGTACATTGGGATCCTGTGGGCCTGGAGTCAACTGGGAAGCAGCCCACCCAGCTGTAACATTATTGGATATCTGGGGAAGCAAATGCCCAACTGTCCTTATCTTGTTTGTAGGTCATTGTGGAATTTTGGGTTCCACGACCTCCCACCATGATACCTGGATAGTTCTCCTGTGGGATATCCCAGGAGGATTTGCACACATAAGGCTCAAGTACCTGAGTGGTGCACAGGAATCTCATTGCTGATATACTAGGTTGCAATAGCTGGTTTTTTGCGTATTTGCTGTAGGCTTTGTTTTTGCTTTGTGATGGTATCAGTGTGTGTAAATTTTGTATGTATAGTTCCTTTTTGGTAATCATGGTAACACCATCAATGTAAACCATAAATTGAATCACATGTTTTTCTCACACAGGAATGGAACTGACAGGTTGTTCAACACCAAGTCAATATGTAAACCATTTCCAATATGGTTACAGATTTTTTTCAATTGTTTTCATCCAGACAACCCATGGAATGATGACGCTCCATTCTCTGTTCCACCTCACCTGCAAGACCAATATGACACTTTTGTAAGGAGGGGGGGCTACTGTTCCCACCAATCAGAATGCAGCAGCAATAGCATCAGTGTGGGGTACAAGTATTAGTAAAGCAGAAACTGATAATCTACTATCGTAAGTCTATCCATGTTGTATAAGCTATATCTTAGCTGGTGACCTGTGTTGTATGTTTCGTGACGTTGCACTTGCAAGCAGTTGACACTCATGTAGCCCATTGTAGACTCACTAGTTTTTGAACATGTATGCTAGTCATGTATTGTTATATGTGACCTAACTCACCACATGTAGTCATTGACTCACAAGAGTTCCTGAGTGGCTGCTCTAATCCTGTGTCTTCTCACACATGTGTTCCACCACAATTTTTTGCCTCATACTTACACATGCACCTATCTTACACAATTCTATTGTTTTAAATTAGACACTGTTAGCCTTTATACATGTACCTGATAGTCTGCATGTGTTACCTTGATTATCCCAGTGACCTATATTAGTATAATAATGGTCATGCACACACACACACACACACACACACACACACACACACACATACACACACACACACACACACACACACACACACACACACACACACACATACACACACACACACACACACACACACACACACACACACACTTAGGAGTGATTATAAATTTTCAAAAATGACAATACCAATTTTTATACTAGATCTGACATGCCAGCCCACCCAACAGCACTCAACACACTTGTTTACACTATGTTGTACAGTCACTTCACCTGGTTAGGTAATGTCCTAGAAACAAAACTTTGTCATTATGTGAAGTGAAAAGCACAGCCTTCACCCAACCTTACCTGGCCTGACAAATGTCAAACCATAAAAGGAAATGGGCAGCAATCTTGTTAATTGGTCAGCAAATAACTGTTATAATCAATCACTCCTGCACACTCACACATACACTAAACACTCACTACACACAAACACACACTACACACAAACACACACTACACACAAACACACTACACACGCACACATGTACATACTACACACATGCGCACACTACATGCACACAAACACACACAGAGTAGCACACACACATGTACATACACACACTACACAGAGTAACACACACACGAACACATACTGCAACTGGGAATCACAATTTATTTATACATTGTGTTAGCTAATTACAGTGATAAGGTGTAAAATAGAATGTTAAATATTATATAACCAGTTTTGTGTTTAAATGCTCAAAGGCCTAGGGTATACAATATCCTTCTTTTGCTCAGGACCAAACTCCCAGATATTATCATAAAGATATTGCTGTCGTTCTTGTGACAATCAATGTGGAATCTATAGTGAAGGCAGCTGCTGAGAGGATGGTCGCCAAGATACGTCTTTCAACAGGTTGATCTCTCGTTCATTGCAGTTGCTGGCTTGAACCATTTCCAAACATAATGCAATGTAGTCAAATTTTATGTACTCCTCGCATCAGGGACTGTGACTAAACTGTTGGAAATCAGCATGTAGTACCAACAATCGTATTGTAATGCTTAATGTTACTACTTTTACTTTATTAGGCATGCTCAGCAAATCAACTGGTCAAATACTAAGAGTGGCAGCATGCTTCAATGTGTTGTTCAGGATCCGTGAATCAACTGAGCCATGGCCAGAAAACAATCCAGAAGACAAGATTATTCGTGATGCCATAAAAGCCGCGTGTGATTTTGTGGACATATGCTGTATTCACACAGCATTCATGGCTGGGAGGTCAACCTCATTATCAAAAATGCAAGAACTTAAAACAAGCGATGAGAATTTTTCCTTGTATTTCCTGGCAGTGTATTAATTTTAAGTGATATCATAAATGCAAGAAGGTTTAAGAGTAGGGAGAAAAAGGATGAGGCTGTAACTGCTTTAACAGCACTGCAAAATGATGGCTTGGGAACACTGAGTAACTTACCATCATCCAAGCATTCTGCACACACTGTGAGTGTCATGTGTAGTAGTATTATGGTGTTGATACAAAAATCACTTATTGCACTACAACAGAATAGTGTACGAATAATGATGTAGGAGCTCTCCTATTATTAACTATGATGAGAAATTTACCATTAAATTCATGTCCTAGTTATTGTATGATATATAAGTTTGATTTGCACACTTATAGTGGTCTAACTCACAGAATGTGTGAATAGCAATCTCAGCAAAATTGCAACATCTTGAGAATTTGGGACCCGTGCATTATATAGACTCGCGTAGCCAGACTGCTTTTTGCTTTTGTGTGGGCATTGGGGAAAATCTCTGACACCCACACAAGTAAAAAAGCTGTCTGGCTACACGAGACTATGCATTATATAACTCCAGAAACATTAAATATATACAGCAGTGCATGGAGTTAATAGATGTTTATGTAAAAGTGTACTTTAGGTCATGTACACTTTCTCGTCCTTTCCTGGGTCTGACTACATCAAAATAATTTTGGTACCGCTCATGGTTGATTGCAGATAGAACTGTATACGTAAGTTGGTTACTTGCTAGAAAAGTCTAAAAATTTACATTTCATATCATAATTATGAACTTTCTAATTGCTATCTATGTAGCTAAACCCACCTTCTCACATTCTAATCAAGTTTATGTTGCATAAATTCAAATTTGCTCTCATTTTAATTGTTTATTATTATAGGATGTACAAATAATGCAGTATGCTTAACTACATATACTATATAATGTAAATCATACATGTACAAATTATCTGATAGGCATATCAATTCACTAAGGCTAAAGTGCCAGATTCACCAGAAGGTAAAGAAAAGTTTGCTGCTGCCTTGATGAAGCGCGGGGTTTCACTGGAGGAATATGTAGAGGCATTTCAAAAGCCAAACTTCGTACATGCACCGTAAGCAATTTATTATATAGATGATTTGTGTTCCAAGTTGACAATACTACAAACAATACTTACCAATGATATTGTTATAATCGTGAAGTGTTCTCGATCAATGTTCTACCCATACTTGCCAAAGTAGTTATCCAATTGTTAGCAGCAAACACACCTTAGTTTACAGCATACAACACTAAAACTTAAACTGAGATTTCTGCTTATTGCCCAATAAACACCTTAGTATCTAATTACAGGTAAAAAGCTACATCATTGTCCTACTATCACTCTATCAATCATACGTATAGTATTACAAGTAAAGCTACAGATGCTAAGCATTTATCCAGTCATATAATTTGTATACAGTAGACAATTTTACTGTCAATCATAATTGTAAAACATAAGATTTATAATTTATTACTTTGATACATATGTTTTCAGGCCATCAAAGAAGAAGAGGGCAATTATAGAGCCTGGTGAACAAAGCAAAACCAAAAAGTCCAAGGAGGTTGCAGAGTCAGATGAGAACTGAATGAGTACAAGCATGCACTAACACTGCCGTATATCGCACTACCATAATAATAATGGATAAGTAACAGTAATGCATGCAGCACTAGCAAACTTGGTCACTTTTTGTCACTATTTGCACTGTATTACAATATTTAATTGTCACATACAAATAAGTCTTAATTTTCCTTAATGGCTTAAACGCATAGTTGCTTTCACAAAAACTATAAACAAGTCAGTTAGAAATCTTCTTTATGGTGTAAGTCACGTTATCATTTCATCACCTCATTGAGTACACTTCTTGCATCTATCTTCAATCAACCTGCACGCTTAATAAACATTAATGACGTGCAATTTTATAACAAATAGAAAAGTAAACATACTATGTATCATACACAAATAATATACTAGTCAATACAAATACACTCATAATACAGTAATATTGTATATTAGGAATCATGGAGGTTTGCATTTTCTTACAAAACATTTTTGGACATCAGGACATTGGGATTTGATGGCAGCTACTTATGGACCTTGGGATAGCTTAGGGATAAAACCTCAGTTGTATATTTGGACCTCTGGACTTAAAGGATAACACCTCAGTTGTATAGTTAAACCTTAGGACCTCTGGATAACTAAGGAATAGTACCTCAGTTGTATAATTAAACCTTTGAACCTCTAGACCTTGGGATTTAATGGCAGCTATCTCTGGACCTTGGGATATCTTTGGGATAATATATTAGTGAACCTTTGGACCTCTGGACCTTGGGATAACTAAGGAATAGTACCTCAGTTGTATACGTAGTTAAACCTTTGAACCTCTGGACCTTGGGATTTAATGGCAGCTACCTCTGGACCTTGGGATAACTTTGGGATAATATATTAGTGAACCTTAGGACCTCTGGACCACTAAGGAATAGTACCTCAGTTATATATTTGAACCTCTGGACCTTGCGATAACTTAGGGATAACACTTCTGTTGTATAGTTAAACATTTGGACCTGTGGACCTTGGGATAACTACCTCAGTCCTATAGTTGAACCATTAGACCTGTGGACCTTGGGATAACTAAGGGATAGTACCTCAGTCCTATAGTTGAACCATTGGACCTGTGGACCTTGGGATAACTAAGGGATAACTACCTCAGTCCTATAGTTGAACCATTGAACCTTGGGATAACTAAGGGATAACTACCTCAGTCCTATAGTTGAACCATTATACCTGTGGACCTTGGGATAACTAAGGGATAACTACCTCAGTCCTATAGTTGAACCATTAGACCTGTGGACCTTGGGATAACCATGGGATAATACCTGGGATGCATTGGACATCCGGATAACTTTGGGAAAACACCTCAGTTTTATGGTTGAACTTCTGGACCTTTGAATAGCTTAAAGATAATACATCAGTTGTGTACTTGAACCATTGGACTTCTGGATAACCTTGAAGCCTGAAGACTTAATGACAGCGACCTCTGGAGGACCTTGGGATAAGGTAGGGATAATCACACAGTCCTATAGTTGAACTTTTGGACCTTTGTATAACTAAAGGACTTTTATTGGCAAACCTGGACATGTATGCAGGTCATTACACCACACTACACTACACACTTAATTAAATGCCAAATACCATATGTCTGGCCTCCCCCACATCATTACACTAAGCAGTGCCACTATTGCACAATCATCGATATAACTGATTGGTATATCATATCATATCACCACCTTGTTATATCGATACTATCGATGTATTGATATATCGTGGCAACACTAACCTGATGTAAATTTCATTTAGAGACTTGATCACTTAGTGACCTGCTGTCTCAAGCTGTGATAAATGTTACTACTTTAAAGTGATGTAGCTGTGTCATTTATGATTAGTAGTTGTTTGTGATGTGTAAGTTAAGTTGAGTTACTCCAGCTACATAACAAGCAATTCTATGTGCCTAGCTGTGTACTTGCAAGCTCAATTGTAGCTGTGCTGATATAACAAACTGTCAAACTGAATGAACCAGATCCTTGATGTGTTGTAATTAAGCTACCTAAACACTGTTGTATATAAAAGTTATTTTACCTAAACACTACAGAAAAAGACCTAAACAGAGTCTATAGGTAACTTGCCTATAATAATCTGTTAAGTTTTATGGGTAGTATGTTATGGCTCACATTAGTTTGCAGTGTTCCATTAAACCGCTAGAACTTCAGCATTACTATAACAAACTTTGTCACTTCAATTCATGGCTGTAAAAGTTTGTGGTTTCATGTTTCTCATGGCTTCCCAGTTCAATCAATACTTCACCTGTGTGGCCTGTGTCTACCATGTGACAAATGAAATTAAGTTACTTGTCATTTTTCTACAGAGTGTATTTATGTAATAGTTATACCATGGCTGCGAGGGATTTTGCTGATATATACACCCAAAGCGCGAGGGCCGCAGGCCAAGGGCTGCGGGTGTATGTCAGCAAAATCCCAAGCAGCCATGGTACAAGTGATATATATCACTTGGGGCGCACTCACCTAATAGGTGAAAGAACTAATGAGAACTCATCCCATTTGTTTATACAGTAGCATCTGAAGATCGATTGTGGTTTTAATAGCCGTTAAAACGTCATTAATACGTTACTATGCTTCAACACGCAATGTTAGAAAATTTGTGATTGTGAGATGGAGTTTATATTGTTATCATTTTTGTACTAAGTTAAGCCAACTAACTTCGCTATTGGGACAGTAAGTAAGTTATTATATTAATTTAAGTACTTAGAACTGTAAGTTACTAACCTATTTCAACGTAGCAGTAGTAGCTTTGCTGTTCCATGGTCTGTTCAAAGGCTGATACGCGGTGGGTAGAAATACGCATCCACAATCGCCCAAACAATTATCTTGTGCCTTCATTATCCTTTAGTAACAACCAAGTTAGCAACCTCTACAAAACCGAGTCCCACAATACAAAGCTCTATGTCGCTCAATATAACGAGTCAAAGCGCATCGATTCTTTGAACTGGCTGGGTATCAAAGTCATTGGCAAACCGCTTTCCCATGATATTGCCCGGGCAATATGCGAGTTAAACACCGAGCGGCGCCTTTGAACGCCCACGATAAAGTGGTATATAATTGTAATAAACAAGCTTGGACATTAAATAGTAGCTACAAGAAATACAAAACCTTGTATATCATTACCAAGCAATATTTGTGTACTCTCCAACTGGCTTGAGAAAAAATTTGTTGGGTCCTTCTAGCAGTAGCAAGTGAAGATACAGCAAAAGAAGTAGCAAAGAGTAGCTGCTAGTAGGGCTGGGCGGTTTCTCGGTATTATAGTAATACCGCGGTATTGCAATGAAACGATATCTGTATCGCGTAGATTTCGGTGAAACGATAATATCACGATATCGATATTATTACGATTTTTAGTGTTTGTGACAGCTTATTAAGCCCTTAAGGTTGTTATAATGCACCTCAAATAATCACGTGATACTACTGCAAACAAGGACCTAGTACTAGCTAGTCAATTTTTTTTTACAAAGATCGAGATACTCTAATAGAACAGTCAGCTAGGATCGAGATACCCTAATAAAGCAGTCAGCTACTCTAATATAGCAGTCATCTTTAATAACCGCGATTAATAGTAATATCGTGATATATTTCTGCACGATATATCGTGAAGCGAAACTCCAATACCGCCCAGCCCTAGCTGCTAGTATTGAGATTCTCCCTTCACTAATAATAGTGCCTGTGTTATACTGTGACATTAATGTTTCAGTACCTGTCTTGTCCAGGACAGTAAACTAACAGTAAGCATATTTTATTAAGCCTCAAACATCAAAGAAAATTCTGAATAAATTTCTAACATGGGTTATACATGTAAGCTTCCAAGTCAGCAAAATTTAGCACCTGAAGTTTAATTGTCTCCTATTATATTCCTCCCTCCATTGGTAGCCAGTACATAGCAGCAGCTGAGCAATGTTGACAGATCCATCATGGTCTCATGTGACTAGACTGACTGCTTTCTTTTAAGTGCGATAGAAAATGGTGGTCTCACCATGTATAACAAGCAAATGTGTGGAAAGTTTCCAGTCCAGTCGAGTGATTGTATACAACCTTTGTGACTACAATAACAAGACTAAAACTTCACTAACTCATTTAGTTTTGCTTGTTGCCAACTTATTAGCCTGTCAGAAATTTAGGGTGCACATCCCATAATGGATATATTTATTTGTTAAGGATGTGAGGCAAGCTGGTAAAACATATTTAAATGTGTTGTGTAATTTCTTCTAACTGCATATTTTCCTTGTTTTTACTGTAGAAACTAGCTAGTAACTCAGATGACAATTTCACCTTAGAACTGCATGGGTTCACCCAGTGGCAAATCTCGGCAAGAGGTCAGCAATTTTGTACTGGAATATGTTAAAAATGTGTGTACCCTATACATCATTATATATACACTGTACAAGTACACGAAAAAAATTGGAATTTTCAACTAGAGTAGGGACCATAGCACATCGATAAAAAGTACTGAAACAAGCTGGAGTAGTCCATGATATTAAATCACTGTAAAACAATAAGAAGTGTTATATCCCTACTGTGCATTTCCGTTATGGTATCTTGAGCACAGTAGGGATATAACACTTTTTATTGTTTTACGGTGATTTAATGTCATGGACTACTCCAACTTGTTTCAGTACTTTTTATCGATGTGCTATGGTCCCTACTCTAGTTGAAAATTCCAAATTTTTTCGTGTACTTGTTTGTTAACTTTTTTTGTAAATAATTTTATTATGACTGGTGAACCCACGCATACCACATCTGAAAAGGCAACGCGTGCCCCAGCTATGTCAATTATCATGTGAAAAGTGAAGTATCCATTACGCTTCGTTATCAGCTATGTTCAACCCGTTACACAGCATTTCGAATTAAGAACTGTTTGAAAAGCACCTCCACAATCCACGCATACCAATTAAAAGAAAGAAATCATGACACGCGTCCCAATCATATTATAATTATCATCTGAAAAGTGAAGCATCCATTACGCTCGCTGTCGGCTATGTTCAACCCATTACACAGCAGTACGAATCAAGAACTGTTTGAAAAGCACCTCTGCATATCAAAATAGCCACGATGAAAAATACAGACAGTTTCCGTTTCGAAGGGAAGCCATCACGTGCTCGCGCCAAATCGACACCTTTCCCTGTCAGCAAAGATGAATGGGACACAAAGAAGGACACTGGTAAGTCCATGAAGAATGCATTGTACGTACTGTGGTATGCCAAAGGCACCTGTCGGGCTGAAGTGACGTCGAACAGTGAAAAAATCAAGCCCGTAGCCTTAGCCGTTATCGAGTAACGCTTGTCTGAAGGCATCAGTCAGTCAGTCAGTTACTCAGTCAGTAGAAAATTCCATTGAATAAAAATGTCTGAAATTTCATAGCAACTTGTTGAAAGCGTTTCGGGTTGATCTGAAAGCTTGTTTGGGTTTATTTTACCTCACCAATACTGCCTCATCGTCGTAAGGGAAAATTGAGGCTGATTTTTGGGTGACATTATTTTGTGAGCACCGCCTACTCCTTTTTGTGGTCCCTACTATACAGTTACTATTGTACTGTATGATACATACAAGTGCATTATAGACAATAATTATATTTTGTTTTGTGTTGTAGGAAGTTGGTCTTGAAGGTGATGACTCCATTAAGGGTCAGTTCTTTGAGGTTAGTAAGTGCTGCAGTGCAAAAAGTTACATATGAATATTGTTGTCATGTAGTTAAGATCACAAGTATACGGTCAGATGAGTGCAGTGTTCAAATTGATACAAGTCGTAAATGTAGCTGGCATGTTGGCCAGCCAAAGCCTCTGTGACCAAAGCCCAAGAATCCGGCTAAGGTGCACATCTGGGGAGCAATATCCATTGAAGGTGCCACATCAATTGTGATCTTTACTGAAACTCTCACAGCCACCAGCTACCATTGCTGCTGGCTCTGATATGGGAGTAGTGAATATGATAATATGTGGTAAGAATAGTTATCTGTTGTCTATAAAATGTAACACAAACACTGTCAACAGAACATAGTTATCACCTTCTGTTTGGGTATACATTCAGACAAGTGATAATTAATGATGAACACAATGAACCAGCTAGAGTGACATGTCAAAACATGTTATTGGGATTTTTCAAATGAAACCATAAAACAAAATTTTACACAACACTGAATTTTACTCCATAGTTCTTAGGAATTATAAAGAATTACCAATAAAACAAATCCTATTATACACTCAGCACTTTTTACGCCACCAAGTCATCCTAGACGTAACCCACACCAAGTACCTTGGAGTGGTTATTGACTCAAAACTCTCTTGGTCACAGCATATTAAAGAGATTTCTAACAAAGCTAATAGAGTCAAAAGTTTTCTACAGCACAATCTCCAAAATTGTCCTTCATCCATTAATCAAACCAATGTTGGGAACTTGGGGTACTCCTGTGTCATTTAGGCACCTCATACAAATAATCACATATCTGTGATTGAATCAGTCCATTGACATTCTGTATGCAAGCTTGTTTTTATTAATTACTCTCCTTTTCTAGTGTTTCTGAAGGCTAAATCGGAAATAGAGCTCGGCGGTATTGAAATTTGAATACACGGTATTAGTATCAGGAAAATATCACGGTATATCGGTATATAGTTAGCTTGTTATTGTAACTATTGCATCATTTCTTGGGCCTAGTATGAAGTGGTATCATCCCCAAAAACCAAAATATATAGTTCAGTACAAGTAGGCATGTGTTGTAATGTGACAACCTCAAGAGTTTGTTTAAGGCGTGTCTGTTAAACCAACAACAAATTGGATAATTAAACATCAAAGGCTGGGTTAAAAGCAATCCTATACCGATATTCATCAATATACCGGTATTTCGATATATCGGTTATCAAACACTGTCACGGTATGATAATCGGTTATGATAATTTATCACGATAAACGGTATTACCGATATATCGCAGAGCACTAATCGGAAACAACTCATCTCATATGTCAAATTCAGAAACCTTTATGTGAAATAAATTTTGATCTGATGTGATAAGGCCCTCCCATTTTTCAACAAATGTTTGAAAGTGGCATTGTTGTATTGGCATATTCATCCTTCATAAATTAATGTATGTTGCAACCATAGCTAACACTATGTATTTCAGTAGCTACAAAAATGTTAGTACATCAGAAAATGAAACCTCACAGCATTCACCTCTTTAATAAGACCACCTCATTATAGTGACCAAGTAAACTAGGTCCCAAGCATAGCTAAGGTTTACTTCATGACCTTATAAATATAGACCACCTCATTATAGTGACCATGTCAAGTAGGTCCCAAACACAGCTAAGATGTATCATTAATAAGACCACCTCATTATAGTATCCATACTATCGGAGAGAAGTCAGATGTGTCCAAATCTACAACTTTAGTTCTGGTGTCCAGCTTTATCAGCTGTTTTACCTGTGTGTCTGTTCCTTTGCTAGTGTCACCTAGTGTTCAAGCTACAGTTGACAGTGGCACTACAGTGGAGGAGGATACAGTGACATCATATACAGCAACTGAAATACCTTGACCCACAATCAAATGGTACAAACTAAATATATTAGTTCGTGTCAGTAAATTGAATATGCTGTGTATTGTACATGTCATGCAAATTTTCAAGATAAGCAAACTTTGTGTAACTCAAATGACTTGGCTGTCCACGAAGCATTTATAGTCAGTATCTTTGTTAGTGATCATTTGATAGACAATGAGATTTCTGTCATGTAAACATGTGTACTTCAAATCAATTACTAAAGTTCTCAAAAAATTAATTTCATTTTGAAGCTCATCCATTAACACTGTTCAATTACTCTAATAGAACATACGCTATCTGTGATAGAATGGATAAGATACTCTAATTAAACAGTCACCTTCAAACAATAGATTTTATACTTTATGCAATATATATCTATCATATAGTATGATAGTACTGTATAGTAGGGACCACAAAGGTTTGGACATGGCCCACAAAACATCACTCAAGAACCAGCCCTGATGACGATCAAGCAGTATTGGTTAGGTAAAACTAAGCCCAAACAAGCCTTCAGATTGGCCCAAAATGTGTTCAACAAGTTACTATGGAATTTTAAAAAATGCTGAGTAACTGACTGACTGACTGATGCCTTCAGATGATAACAGCTAGCTAAGGCTATGATCTTTTCACTGTTTGACATCACTTCAAGCGGACATGTGTCTTTTGACATACCGATCTTTTCACTGTTTGACGTCACTTCAAGCGGACATGTGTCTTTTGACATACCGCAGTATGTACAATGCATTCTTCATGAACTTACCAGTGTGTTCCTTTGTGTCCCATTCATCTTTGCTGACAACGAATGGTGTCAGTTTGGTAGTATCATGTGATGGCTTCCCTTCATAATGGAAATCGACCATATTTTTCATGGTGGCTACTTTGTGCTTTTCAAACAGTTCTTGATTTGTAATGCTGTGTAACGGGTTGATAATAGCTTACAATGAAGCATAATGGATACTTCACTTTTCAGATGATAATTGCTAGATGGGGAATGTGGCACTATTTCTTGTGATGCAGTATGTGTGGATTTACCAGTCATACAAAAAGTTAACTACCAAGTACACAAAAAATTGAAATTTTCAACTATAATAGGGACTATAACACATCGACAGAAAGTGTTGAAACAAGCTGGAGTAGTACACGGTATTAAATTACAATAAAACAATAAGAAGTGTTATATCCCTACTGTGCATTTCCATTATGGTATTTTGAGTACAGTAGGGATATAATACTTATTATTTTATTGTGATTCAACATCAAATAGTACTCCAGCTTGTTTCAGCTATCCATAAGACATTACTACAATACTTATTTCCTTTATTAGTGAGACATTCAGGTGGGATGTTACTGTGTTGTGTTGCTACTTTCATATTTAAGTGTTACATATGTCAGTAATTTATTACTATTGCCAGATAATGTATCATAATGTGACCGGATCTTGGAAAACCTACCTTTTGGGCACAAGCTAACTTTTTGGGAAAACTCAAATGAAAATTTCAACACTCTTTTATAAATTAATTTTTTTGCACATTTGGATAAAGCAACTATTAAACCTTCTTGCTGTGAAGTTTCACACCCATAGCTTCTTTTTCCTAGGAGATATGGATGATTATATCAGACCATGTAGTAATTTCACATGCGTGGGACAACAAGTAACTTACAAATTGGGTAATTTGTTCAGGTGCTGGAATGGCTAAAACTTAGTCTTGGACAATGATACATGGAATTTAATAGCAGAAAAGTACCAAGAATACTTCATTATACTATCAGAAATGTCTTTTAAAGTATTTTAGATGGTAAGAATGGAATTATTAGTAAACAAAGTGATTTGTCACCATTTGTCACCCTTAATCACCCACAGAACTCAATACATTACCATAAAAGTTAGTTTGTAATGTACAGGACAGAAAATTGGCCATATCTCAGGAATGCTTAAAGATATTACGCTGAAATTTTAACACAAGATAGATGAGCACCTAGTACCTCATCTAAGCTATAAAATAGAAAATTGACCCATGTGCCGAAAAGGTAGGTTTTCCAAGATCAGGTCACATATGTGACTGGGCCTGCGAATACAGGGCATGTGGGCACAAACTACACCCCATCACTCTACAGGTCATACCTCAGTATTGGAAAAGCATATTTCCACTCTGTAACCTGCATCATGATGCCAATGAAATGCTTACTAAGTGCTGAAAATTGCAATGCCATAGCATAATGGTACAAAAAGTTATGAGTGATGAAGGTTTGAAAATGTAGGCAAAAATCATGTGCCCACATGCCCTATTATCGCAGGCCCGGTCACATATTATCATGATAAAACAGTGTGCAATAATTGTGATAGGTGATATTTTTATCACACAACCCTGTATTGCATTGTATATAAACATCCTGTAGTGGATGATGATCAAACCAGTAAGGAATTTCCTCCCTTACATTTTAACTTTGCATGTTTTTTTTTGTTTTTCTCTAAGTGATGTTTAAGAATAATTGCTGTATGCTTCATGATTGGGAGAGCTATTGATATTACCCACAATAATAGTGGTCATGGTTACCAAGTTGATATTATCTATTAAAAATAATTGTAATGCCAACTTGTGATGTTAAAGTCACTCTTCATTGACACCATATTGTTTATTCATCTATAATAGTGGCCCTATTAGTGAACCTGTGAAATCTACAAATAACTCTCTACTGTGTAGGAGCATATTTTGTAACTTGTCATATTTTATGTCTCTTCAGGAGTTGGTCATAATCACTTGTGTTGTGTGATTGTACCTTACCAGGTGTTAAAGCTCATATATGTGTTAGTTTAGAAAGCAATCACATTGTGTAGGAGTAGCTGTTAGAACAATTGTAAGGTTTCTGAAACAATTCATACTGGTCTGACAAAACCCTTGGTAAGAAATGTTATTTAGCTTCCTTCATGGATGATTAGCTGTGTATGAACAAAACCCGTACATTTTGTACCATTTACGTGTTTGCTCTGGCGGTAGGAGACCCAATGTATCTAAAGCCACTAATAATCATTGTTACTATTGAAAGTAGTGAATAGTACAGAGGGCAAACTTTGCTGAAATCTTATAACAACTTCATAATAATGCCCATTGTTCTGTCATGCTAGTAGTAGATAAATATCTTGTACTCCTTGTATGTTCAACTGGTAAAGTAAATAGATACATGTAATACAATTAACTGTTATTTTGAAATGCCATGCTGATATATAATGTGTACACATTTTTATATAGGTTGTGAGCATACACTAAAATTCTCTAATTTTGTCAAATAAATACTGCTTGTGCTCTGCGGAAAGTCCCACTAGTACTATGACAGGAGGAAACTGGTCAGCAGACGGTGCCCAGGAATCATCCTTGAGCAAATTGATTTTTCTTTCTGCTGCTGACCCTGCTGACTTAACAAATACTGCACCAGGTGAGCTAAAGTGAATCGAAAATGGTGCATCTAAGTGATGCCCTTCAATGCTGTTTTAATAGTGTGTTGTGCAAAATGCTCACTCCAATTGTAGGTGGAGACAAATGTGGAGCCATCTAGCGAGCCAACTAGCTGAGGCACATTCACTGATGAAGAAAGAGTGACACAGTTGGCAATGTCATCAAGGTCCACAATCTTTGTTCTACAAGAACGCTGTTTCATAAAGCCAAAACACCAATCAGGTGCAAATTTATTGTGGCCAACTGGCAAAAATGATATCTTGACCTCCTCATGCAATCCGGTAAGAACTCTCCACATTAAGTAGTACATCATGTACCTATTGTTGTTCTGTCCTGTACAGTTATCTGTGTGTGCAGATGTACAGAAGTCTCCCCTAGCCCATGTGTTTCTAAGAAGTGATGAAGCATAGAAATAATAGTTAGCACCCTTCCCCACGTTAACTGCCTCATCAATCAAGTATGTCACCTGAAAGGTAAAGTGTGTAATGTGTTGACAACTTCACTTCTGCTTGACTGTCGGGGTATAGCCTCACAGTATACACCAAAGATGCCACATTTATGTGGTGTCAAAAAGTAATCAGTCCCGGCTGGAGTGGATCACTGCGATAGTGAACCTATTAGTAGTAAAGTGTAATGTATGTATAATTATCACATATTTCACCTGTTGTGCCATGTCAAAACTATAATACACTGTCATCTCATGGCTCTTAGGTGGTGAATATGAGGACGGTGATGGAGGCTGGAGCAAGTCTTGTGCAGTGAAGACTGCCTTCAGTGTGTCTCTGCTAGATTTGCAGGCATTCCAATACAAAGACCTCTCCATTGTTACTGTCTCCAGGTGGACCTTGGCTTCATCAATGATCTGTGAACAGAATATCATTAATATCAAAAGAATAGAATTATCAAAAGTAGGAAATTGATCTTTGTGTGTGTGATGTGCATATGTACCTTCTCTTTTTGACGGCCTGAACTGTTTGCAAATCTTCATTATTTCCATGCTGTTTTGCTGGCAGGTCCAACAGAGATCACTGCGTGGCTTCCCAATTACAATGTGTGAGAGTTGGGACTTCCAATACCTACAGAATGTTCTATAGGATACTGGTTGCATAATATCTGAAGCTCTGGTAGTCTCACAGCAGTTGATGTAACAGTCCCAAGTTTTCTGAAAACAATAGAATGTAAGATCAAGACTAAGGAGCCTATATGCTATATGGTGTGTGTGTGTGTGCGTGCACGCATGCGTGCATATGTGTGTGAGTGAGAGAGAGAGAGAGAAGATACAAATTGTACAACCTGTTTAACAAAGTACACGGTGTGGCACTAGTATAACTGGCTAAAATTTTGTGAGGTATGCTCAGAGAAAGAAAATTGTTCAGCAAGCTAGTATTGTAACAGAAGAAATTTTACTTAAACTATTTTATATAGGAATACCTACTTGGTGTCGGAGGATAGCAGTACCTTCACATCATCCCACTTAAATCCAGGGATCCACCCAGGGAGAAGAATAGCATGCTGCTCAGCATAATTCTGAATGAATTGAAGGATCCCCAGAATCCTTGTAAAACTAAGGGAATGCTTTGGCTGCTTGCCAGTGTTGCCATGCTCTCTTGGGGTTATTCCATCTTCAAGAAAATGATCCTTGATGGCATGGAGTTTGTGATGGCTGACCCCATGTAAAAAGGTAAACATGTTCCTGCATACATTGTATCCTTTGTGTGCATAATCAATGCTGGTCCTTTGCCGTTTTGCAGGCTTGCAATAGTGCCCACTCCGGATTCCAACATCATCATCAACGCAGATATTACTAGCCACAGACCCCAACAATACCATGTCTAGCTGATCCCTGTATATATACAAGAAGAAGCACTTTGCTCTGGTATCGATTATGTAGTCCTCTGAAAACAAGCTACTACATGGTTTTCCATCGACTATCTTACACCCATAAGTTTTAAGTATGAATTGTTCACACTTGGATGACTCTGATGCCTGTTCATTTTCCCATTTCTTCTGTCTAGCAAGAAATGCCTTGTGGATGGCTGACTACCTTGGCGTAGGCTCAGTGGATGAGCATGCGGTAGATGTTTGTGGAGTATGCACAGTGTCCAAGGAAGCAATAGTGGGTGCCTGGAGTGTTAACTCAATGTCATTAAATGGATCCGGCAATGATGGTACTTCTACAAGAGCTGTAAAAATTTGTTATGACATTTTGTGTCAACACACACAGAGAAACAGTATACCTTCATCAGGAACGTCACCATTGTCATTGAAATCACCAAGAACTGATGGAGCATATTGTCTATCATAAAAAAAAAAATCATTTCATTGAATAAATTACCAGTATTGTACCTTCATTTGTACCTTCATTTGTAATCCCACAATCTGTTGTTGTCTCTTGTGGACCTACAATAATACTGTATATTAACGTACTGTAATATCACATTGCTTAATTGTATTTCTGATTAAACCATGTATTTACCTTCATTCCTGCGGTCACATTCCTCATCGCCTTCGTCATCACTAAGTGCCGCTTCATTGAAGTAGTCTGTAATAAGCGCCTCAATGGCGCTTCCATAACAGCCGTCAGGGTAATAGTTCACCCTTCTTCGGTTAGGAAATTAAGAGCAGAGAGAACTCTCGCAGTGTTAGACGTAATCGCGCGTTTCTAGATCTAATAGCCCGCTGAAAAAGGCAGGTGTTGTGATAAATCGGACCATTTGTTGAGCTCCGCGTTTCATATACAGCAAGAAGCTACAGAGGTTGAAAGAAAGCTTAATAACTCGATTAAAGAATGGCGGATCGTGCTGAAACTTTTTAAGACAACGGAGGAAAGGTACGTCTTTATGTCTATGTAATAATCTCAGCTTGCCCCAAAATTTGTTTTAATCGTAGCGAAAACTTATTGTTTGGCGATAAGCCCGGTTTTGTCAGACCGGGTCACAAGAATACTTGTCAGAACAATATTTATTTGAGATGTTTGATGACACATAACCAACCTCTTCTGGTCTCTAGTCAGTTATGGATTGTGATATAGTATAGTTCATATGTTCTCATTGTAACTCACATAGGGAACTAAATGATGTAGCAGTCACCACTCAGGGTAGTTGTGTTGTTGGATTAGGTCAGCGTTGAAACCGGGTCGGGTCATCCGGGTCACATTTTCTACGGGTCATCCGGGTCTGACCCGGTTTACAATTTATCCGGGTCTGACCCGGTTTACAATTTATCCGGGTTGGATCATGTGAGAAACGAAATTGTTAGTTTGACGACG
This sequence comes from Dysidea avara, assembly GCF_963678975.1. NCBI lineage: Eukaryota > Metazoa > Porifera > Demospongiae > Dictyoceratida > Dysideidae > Dysidea > Dysidea avara. Next base: position 58,612,858 of record NC_089272.1, read on the forward strand.
TGGAACTTATAAACGCTATCGCGTAGCTCTTTCGTGAGCCACGCCCACTTATTGCATTACCAACATATGCTCAGCCACGCCTATTTGTTAGTAAGTGCAGTATGTAGCACGAAACTGAGGGTATCTATGGTGAGGGGTAGCTATTGTCAGTAGGTGGAGACCTTTTTTTTTTTTTTTTTGGTCTTCAACCTACAGCTAGGCTGAAGTTGCAATATTTACTCAACACGAATCGAACGCTCAAAATGTAGAGTCGTTCGCTCGCCCGAGACTAGCCGAAACACGTCTCGGCTTTAATTAATCCAGGTCAAATCCGGGTCAGTGGGTCATCCGGGTCAGCAGTAGTGACCCGGTTTCAACGTTGGATCAGGTTATCTCACTTTTGCCTCGATTCCCAGCTGGGCCACTTTGGTGTTGTTGTTTCCTTGATCAAGAAACTTGCTCCAGTCTACCCAGCTCACAGCGAAAGCGAATCAAAAACACGGACGGTTTTGTCGACAGTGTATCAACCGCTCACCTCGCTGATCCTGAGTCTGACTGCCATCAGTTTCATCGACAAAACTATCACCGTTTATCTCCAGTAGTGGGACAGAAGTTACACTGACCAGCAGTTTTGCCGGCAGTCTTTTCCCGCCTTCTTGAAGTTCATCCTCAGTTTCACCGGACACATTACTCAGTTTTCTCGTCGATTGATCGATAGTATCCGGCTCCACTAAGCCTCCGTATCTAGCAATGTGCTCTTCCGTATTTTGAAATAGCGATCGTAATTCAGTTAAATTTTAAAATACTGATCATAATTCATTTAAATTGTATTTAACGAAAATCACACTATTAGCAGTAGCTGATGTGGTCGATTAATAATCACTATCATTGTCATCATTATCAATCCCTTGCAAAAGCTGAGATGAGCTGATCTGACTAAAAAATAAGAGTACATATAATGTGTAAATACTACAGCTGAACAGCAAAATACCTGATTCCTATTAGTAGCTGGGTCTCTCCTGCTGCGGGACTCATGCAACAACAATTCACTACAATGTGAAAAAGCTTGAACAGCAGTTTATTACAACAAACACAATACTTACCGTTGTAGTGTCTCCCTGTCGTCATTTGATCTTGCAGGCAAATCACTAAAGAACAAAAAACAAAAGGTAACAGTCTAATGAACTACTTAAGGCGTAACTAGCACACAATAATTTAACTATCATATAGAGAGTGAGAAACTTTAGCAGAGTTAAACTTAGTTGGCAAATTTCTATTTAGTGAAATATGAATTTCTGTTATACAGTTACTCTGCTGCATACAATTGTGCGTACAATGATTGCATACTCTAGCTGTTCAGTCAGTTTGCAGTTTGACTGAGTACATCACGTCCTTCTGTCTCTAGATTTTTAATTGATTCCAGGTCATAAAGTAAGGAGTGTTATATTTGATGTCTACTTCTAAAAACCAGGTGCTGTGCAGCTCTACTTGGACTTAATCGCCAATACATAAATATTACATACATTGTACTTTGGGCTTTTGTTTTGTAATATTCACATACAGAGTTTTAAATCAGTGCATAGCTACGTATGATCCCTACAGAGTCTTGCTGGCCAGACACTATTCTGCACAGGGCATTATCCTGCGCACAGAGTAGCATCTGGCCATTGAGACTACCCAATAGAATACAATCACAGGTGAAAATAATGCTTCCTACAGTGGAACCGTGTTAACAGTACTGAATCAAGTGGTCAACTTTGTATATTGCAATGGCCACTATCACAAGGTATTTCCAATGCATTGTAGGCTGTGTTAAAACCCTTTAAGGACCAAGAATTGTGCGCATAGTCTAACTTGAAAGCCCACAAGTTTTATGATTATTGTGCATTTAGTGTTTTAAAAAAATATAATAAGTTTGTAGCATTGACATAGCCCCTGCAAGTGCTCAATTATATAATAAATTATACTAAAAGACTCGCCTGACAATAATAAACAACATTATCTAACTTACCAAAGTGTAGAACCAATGTCTTAGAAGCACTAAAGTGAGTTTCAAATACCTGCACGCGATCGATTTCTTCGTGACACAATCAATAAAAACAGTCCGCCATTTTAGTTTTTAAAAGCCGCATCACGTGATCTTGTATATCAAATTATTCGCCTCTAAATAGCGAGCACTTTGAGCTTATTTGAAGTTAATACAATGACCACAGCCAAAGTTATGGAGCGATTTCTACAAGGTTAGTTTTATTGTTGTGTAAATATTTAATGTTTGTACTTTGTTAGGAATTTTACACAGGTTTAGTTTTGCGTGATAAGTTGGCCTTATATATCAAAAGAATCGCCAATGAATGGCGAATACAATAGCCCCTGTTTCGATCTAATAGCTACGTTTGTTGCGGAGTTATAGCTCTTTGTTTACTGCCAATAATCTTGGACGTAATATTACGGCGTTGGGCTTTTGAGCAATACTTACTTTGGATGTAATATTACGGCAGCAGTCCTTAAAGGGTTAAGCGGTCACCTGTCTAACACTTACAAATTGCTGTACACATATTTTCAACTCTCACAGAGTGGTTGCTGCCTTATAAAGAGAAGTTGGGGCTCTATTTCAGTAAACTCACAATTATCACAGTATAATCCATCTGGCCTCAACCATATGCATGCATGCACACTCACACACACAAATGATCAATGTGAATAAAGTAGTTATGAAGTTTAAGTGGTAGGCATCAGGAACACAGAACAATTGACTGTACAGCAAAAAAATTTATAGGTGCTCTTTAGTCAGACATAAGTAACAAAGGAAACAAGCTGACATGCTGTATAGAATGAGATGGCAAAAGCAAAACCAGATGTCAACACCTAAGTAGGCAAGGTCAGTTGGACATTGATGAAATAGCTGGGTGGGCTGCTTCCCCAGTTAACACCAGCTAGAAGTTCCCCAATGAACTTTATCCGCAACTACATCAAAACAGAAAAATGGCCGACAGAGTGTGGTAGTTTGTACAGTAAGCCATTGGGAGAGATGGCGTTTTGCTCTGATAAGTTGATAATGTTTATGCAGTTCAGCAGGGGCTAGGTGAGGCATACATACTTACCTAAAAGACAAATTAGTTGTCTGGTTGGATTATTTCACACCGCAAATTCATGCTAATTAGTCTTTTACCTTCATTATCCCATGGCTCCATGTCCAGAAAGTTGTAAACTAGCGATGCACCGATAATTGGTGGATAATCAGAAATTGGCTTAATCGGCAATATTTTCAATATTGGTATCAGTAATTATTTTGCCAATATGTTTTTGCTGACCCAGATGATATTGCTTTCATAGAAAGTAGATCAAAATAGTGTTTTTAAATTGACAATTTCATCAAATTCGTGTGAAATCTTGGGAATTATAAACATTGGATCGGTTATAGATATTGGTCATCATGTGAATTATAATATCAGCAATTGGATAATCAGAAAAATCTCATATTGGTGCATCACTATTGTAAACAAAGTCTATTTTGATGAACACGCTACAAAGTATCGCCGATCACACCACCATTTTGTCAATTGTGATGTAATTGTGAATATAGCTCAATCATACAGTAATCAAATTCTTACTCAAAATACTACCAAAGTGACACACATGCACGAATTTTTGTACATGTACACCCCTGTACAAATTGTTGTATACGTATGTACAAATTGTTGTATACGTATGTACAAATTTTCCAAGGGACGTAATTTTCTGCAGATTAACTTTTCAGGATACTTTGCAGGTTTATTTTTGAGAATCACTCGTACTTCACTGAGGTTAACTGTCGATCCTAAAACTGTTACAATTGCTAATTTTTGAGGATGAAAAAATTCGTAGACAGCTAGCCAACCAACCGTAAAAATGATATCCCTTGAAAATTGTATGCACACGGTACATGTACACTATACACTAAACACACATGCACGTATGCACACACAAAATAATCAGACACAACAACACTGAACACACACACACACAGCCCTTGATTCTCATTACATACATACCAGTCATTTGAGGACACCATGCCATGTTGTATGCTTCCTCCCCTGGACCAAGTATTAAAAGACCAGACTTTGAAATAATGTTTAGTAAATATATAGTCACATACTGTACCTGCTGGGTCACCTAGGTGTAACACTGCTATGCCTAGGGTTTCTGCTAGTATGTGGCCTATGCAAAACAAACTTCATAATACAATGTAGAGTGTTTGTTTGTATACTTACGATTGTTGCTGTAAAAGTTTCTGCACAGATGCCAATGATGAACTACAAATATTGACAAATAAACCTAATTATTCTAAAGAAACAAAACTACCTTTGTAAAGGTGGCTGATGGATTGCACTAGGACTACTGCTGATCGCTGTCAGTGGATTTGTAAGAAACATAACACAAGTACGGTATATCCTAATTTAGCTTACATGGTGGAATGATTGCTTCTAGGTGTTGGTGTTGGCTGACTGTATTAATGTCAAATTGAACTAAAATACACGGCTACCCTAATTTAGCTTACATGGTGGAATGATTGCCTCTATTTCCATTAGAAGTTGGTGTTGGGTGACTGTATTATTATCAAATTGAACCAAAATATACAGCTACCACAGCATGTTCTGTTCTGTCTGGCTCTTGACGTAAAGTACTGCAAACAACAACTTTAATAATAAAAACTTCAATCTCATGATCACCTTTTCACTGCCCACTGAACTGCGTTCCTTGGAATGGGCAGTGAAGATGGAACGCCTTCTATCCTAGGCTTGGCGGAGAAGTGACCAGCACACACTTCCTTTTCTTTGATGCGGTTGTCTAAAACTTGCTTCAGTTCTTCTAACTCTGCCAAAATCATTGTATAATACAGCAATTTAACCACACATACATTACCATTGGATTGCCATTCAAGATGGTGAAGCTTCATTGATCCACTCTCTTCGTCACTGCTCTCCTCTGTCATGTACAGTGGATCAATTTGCTCCCATAAATTTCGCTCTTCATCTGACCTGATAACCTTTTCTCTTCTCCTGTACAGTTGTATATAAGCAATTAACATAAACAAACAGATTTATCATATTTAGCTGGTGAAACAAAATTCTAAAACATTAGCCAAATGTTTGCACAAGTCTTGACTATCTAATAAAATACAGGCCATTGTAATAATATATTAGATATGAGATTTTATTGAAATCACAAATTCTCTTTGGCTTTAACAAACTAAGCACTAAACAGCAGAACCATTGCTTGTTTATCGTATTGAAAATCTTTTGTTATCGACCGTGACATTGTGTTGAAAGCTCACTAACATTATCTCGTAGATTGCAGTGAGCATCTAAAGGAACAAGTTGATGTTGTGCTACTTCTAAAAACCACATGCCATGCAGCCACTCTACTTAGATTTGTCACTACACTCAGTTTGAGCAAAGAAGAAAGTTATCTTGAGCTAAAGCTTAGCTGCAGTTTAATATACAGTTTATTTAGCCAGAAAGTTGTTTTGGCGCACAGGTGCAGGTGTGGAAAGACAAGCATACACACACTTTTCGTAAAACAATTTCAGCGAACCAGGCACAATGCGGGCGCGTGACTGGTTTAAAAACTAGTTGTAAGAATGTGATGGTTTAATCTAAAGTTTACATTTAAACTTTGAAATTCACTTCTACACTGGATTCCTCAACTGTTAGTTATCTAATCAAAGATAAAATCAAAGAACAAAGCTAAGACCATTCTAATAGAGTTATTAGTGATAAGATTTAGAGTCTCCAACACCAAAGACTGTTTTGTTTTTAAGGATACTCTTCTCAAAATACTCTTATGAACATTCTGTCATCATAATTGCTCGGTAGAGTCGGCACTACAAAAATACTATACAGGAATGAATTTTGATTTACAAATCATATACACAACACCGTGCGAGGTAGTCAGGTACAGCGTGTATAATGTTTACCCCTGTCCTGGTATCCTCTTTTTTGCCTTCTTCTTATTCTCAGCAACCTTTGCCACTCTATGAGGTAGGGAGTCATTGTATGTTCTTCTCCTGGACTCATAATAGCGGTGTACTGCAGCTAGGAAATAGTTATCAATACAGCCAAATTCTACTATACCATGAGTATTTATTTACACAATAGATAGTATGCACCACATACACAAACACGCACGCACACAAACATGCACACACTACACAAAGATTTATGTATTTATAACATAATTTGACTACATGTCAAGATGGGTGCATCTCAACAGTATGCTGCCCAAGATAGGTGCATCTAGCAGCATAAGTCAATACTGTGAATATTCAAGCACACACAATGCACACACACAAACAGCACACACACAAACAACACACACACTCGGTGTGACTCAAACCCATACACACACAGACCACACACAAAGGTATTTACGTAACATAATTTGACTACATGTCAAGATGGGTTCATCTCAACAATATGCTGCCCAAGATGGGTGCATCTAGCAGCATAAGTCAATACTATGAATATTCAAAAACACACACTCCGCGTGACTCACACCCACACTCCGCGTGACTCACTCACACACACACACACACACACACACACACACATAAACAAACATGTAAACAGTTAGTAAAATGTGGTGACCGATTTGTCAAGATGGGTGCATCTCAACAATATGTTGCCCAAGATGGGTGCATCTAGCAACATAGGTCAAAAGGATGTGAACACACACACACACACACACACACACACACACACACACACACACACACACACACACACACACACACACACACACACACACACACACACACACACACACACACACACACACACACACATACACACACACACACACACAAACATGTAAACAGTTAGTAAAATGTGGTGACCGATTTGTCAAGATGGGTGTATCTCAACAACATGTTGCCCAAGATGGGTGCATCTAGCAACATAGGTCAAAAGGATATGAACACACACACACACACACACAAACACACAAACATGTAAACAGTTAGTAAAATGTGGTGACCAATTTGTCAAGATGGGTGCATCTCAACAATATGTCGCCCAAGATGGAAGCATCTAGCAACATAGGTCAAAAAGGAGCTGAACACACACACACACACACAAACAAACATGTAAACAGTTAGTAAAATGTGACAACCGATTTGTCAAGATGGGTGCATCTCAACAATATGTCGCACAAGATGGGTGCATCTAGCAACATAGGTCAAAAAGGATATGAACACACACACACACACACACACACACACACACACACACACACACACAACCACGTAAACGGTTAGTAAAATGTGGTGACCGATTTGTCAAGATGGGTGCATCTCAACAATATGTTGCCCAAGATAGGTGCATCTAGCAACATAGGTCAAAAAGGATATGAACGAACGAACGAACGAACACACACACACACACACACACACACACACACACACACACACACACACACACACACACACACACACACACACACACACACACACAAACATGTAAACAGTTAGTAAAATGTGGTGACCGATTTGTCAAGATGGGTGCATCTTAACAATATGTTGCCCAAGATGGGTGCATCTAGCAACATAGGTCAAAAAAGATATGAACACACACACACACACACACACGCACACACACACACACACAAACATGTAAACAGTTAGTAAAATGTGGTGACCGATTTGTCAAGATGGGTGCATCTCAACAATATGTCTCCCAAGATGGGTGCATCTAGCAACATAGGTCAAAAGGATATGAACACACACATACACACACACACACACACACACAAACATGTAAACAGTTAGTAAAATGTGGTGACCGATTTGTCAAGATGGGTGCATCTCAACAATATGTTGCCCAAGATGGGTGCATCTAGCAACATAGGTCAAAAAGGATATGAACACACACACACGCACACACACACACACACACAAACATGTAAACAGTTAGTAAAATGTGGTGACTGATTTGTCAAGATGGGTGCATCTCAACAATATGTCGCCCAAGATGGGTGCATCTAGCAACATAGGTCAAAAGGATATGAACACACACACACACACACACACACACACACACACACACACACACACACACACACACACACACACACACACACACACACACACACACACACACACACACACACACACACACACACACACACACACACACACACACACACACACACACACACACACATGTAAACAGTTAGTAAAATGTGGTGACTGATTTGTCAAGATGGGTGCATCTCAACAATATGTCGCCCAAGATAGGTGCATCTAGCAACATAGGCAAATATATGCACACACATTGCATACCAATGCAAACAACTATTTGAACATGCAAGAAGATACTTCCTTTTTATCCATTAGACTAGTGTTTTATCAGCCATTACTTACAGCAGGTAGCCTAAAAGATAATATAGCACTATTTAACAATTGTACTGCATAAAATGGGTAACGAAAATAGTGTCAATAACTGTACTTTACTTTAACCAAGGGCGTTAAATAGAAAATAAACTAACCTTTAGACCTTTCGCCGTCTGCTAGTGAGTTATACGCAGAGAAGACCATTCCTTACATCTGCTGCAACGGATTAAGTCTTTCCTTGCCTCCTAAAACTAATATAGTGAGCCACACATGTTGACTTTGTAGATTGGCACCACCAGCTGCGGTATCACGCGATTCATCAATTAATGGGTGTGTCCAGTAAAACTGAGGAACGTGTTTTTCCAGTGCCTGTTCACTGCGGTAGAACGAACTAGAACTGCTGCAGTATCACAGGTAATCAGTGTTCCTGATGTTGTTTCACAGTTTAGGTGGAGAAGACTGTGTATGCGTTTCGCTCAGTTCAACGCCGTTTTTGCGATAGCTTTTTGCTGTGTGGGGACCTGGTGGCCTGGTACCAACTGGGGAAGCAGCCCACCCAGCTGTAACATCAATGGGTACCTGGTGTAAACTGGGGAAGCAAATGCTCAACTGTCCATGTCTCATATAGCAGTGAAGGTCCAGGTGGCCCACACCTTCAACTGTGAGACATGGTACAACCTCCTGCGGGTTACTAGTCCTGCCCCAGGAGGGCATGCCTGCACTGACTCATAGCACCTGAGTAGCACACAGGTGCCCCACGCTGGCCACTGGGCAGTGTGACCACTTAGCAGTAGCTGAAGGCTTTGCTTTTGCTTTTGTGTGTTTGTGTGTGTGTGTTTTTTATATACATGTGTAATGTGTGTTCATTTGTATGTATGACAGACAAGTATGTGTGTGTATGCACATGATTGTAGATGTACGAGTGTGTGTTGAACATGCTACCATGTTTCTGTAATCACATGTAATCACATAGTATATCAATCATGTGCATTTGGCCTTCCATATGGTGTATGTTTTGATTCAACACAAATGGTGGATGGCCAACAACCTTACAGATACATTTTTAATCATTGTAATAATTAGCTCTCATTGTGTATGAAAGTTTTATACTTCCATTTCTTGTATACCTTGTAACACTCCTGGGATTAGTTAACACACATACAGTAGACACCTGGTTCTATTTGTGTAACAAGATTCACATCTTATAAGATGGTAGTCAACATTCCAAACATTGTGTTTGATAACTTGTTTATTGTTAAAGCTCTACAATGATATGTATATAGCTAATTGGAACTGACATGATCACATACATGGTTTATTGGTTTATTATTCATATAGTACATTTGAGCAAAATCTTCAAATACTTTAGCAACTGTAAATGGAGTGGATATGTGTAGATGCACATATCATGAACCACGATAGTGGGTTCATAATAGTGATCGCCTATGTTTTTTTGCAAAAATCCTAATAGAACACACACCTAAAAACCACCTTGAAAAGCATCCTTCAACTCAAAACAACCCTCTGGTGGTTCTTTGCAATGAGTATAGGCCCACTAGTAAGTACCAAGTGAAAAGGAAACAGTATGTGTATTTCAGACAAAACTGAAATATGCCCATTTGTTCATATTATTATTATTCATAATATTATTATTACTAAGACCGTGTCACATACAACCAAGTACATACACCAACGTTGCAACCTACCCATTGGGCAAGTGTAAACAGTGCCATAGGCAGCACTCAGAGCAGTGTGTGTGTACCAGTGGAAATGATACATATGCATACGTACACAGGCAAGGGAGCATCAGAAAACCACAATACTAAACACAACCTACACAAAAACCAAGTTAAGTTAGCTATATTGAAAGTAACTATATATTGTAGGTGTGACATATCTCTGAAGATGACTCAGCAGTGAAGTGAGGCTATGCAGAACAAGGGATATGGTGAAGGCACAATTAGCAATTGATCCCAATCAAGCTAATATGGCACAACAGACTCTGTCGTAACTAGAGGCCACTGGTGATGTGCCAGTATATCAGCGGTGTGGCATTGGCACAGTGATCACAGTCTATAATATTATGCATACAGCCATGCACAACATACAGGAGATAGTTACACATTGTTGTATATGCAGCACTGCATCGGCTTCTTTTTTAGCTATTATAGACTCACAGTAGAGTAGTAGTTAAGCCGAGTGGAATTCCAGCCACTAGTAAGCCAGATGAAGGATGAAGATGTATACATTACTCATTACCTTGTTGTTCCTGTTTGTTTACGAGTGTATCAGCTGGTATCCCAACTGGTCATCAGTTGGTTATTCACTGCATGACGCCTGGAGCGCATATCCTGCATACAAAATACACAGTTAAAACATTTAAACATACTTGTAATGTTGTTGTTTACGTGTAAGGTGGCCTCTGGCTCTGTTGTAGTCACTCTGCTGATGTTTACTAATCTTCTCCTTCGAGCAATCTGTAATTAAACAACGGTGTGGTGCTGGGTGTTATATAGAATCTAATCAAAAACAGCCAAGCTGTAAAAAAAGGTGCGGCCTCCAAAAAAGCCATGGTGAAAAAAGATGTGAAATCCAAGGTGGCGGCCAAGAAATGGCTGTGATGGTAGGTTAATGGTTACATTTTAATAACAACAATTCAGGTGAATTTGGTGCCAAGACCAAGCAGCACAAAATTCACCTGAATTGTCGTTATTAAAATGTAACCATTAACCTACCATCACAGCCATTTCTTGGCCGCCACCTTGGATTTCACATCTTTTTTCACCATAGCCTTTTTGGGGGCCGCACCTTTTTTACAGCTTGGCTGTTTTTGATTAGATATCACTTCTTTTTGTATTTGTATACTGCAAAGCCGACCTATGGCTGGCTTTGGGGGCTTTTTTAACCCATGTGTTTTTTCTTTACTACAGGAAGAAGAAAAGAACTTAAAGAAGAATTTTAGTACTTTGATTTTATTAGTAATTATACAAATTATATACATATATTTATTAAATGCCCATTATTCCCCACAGGATATTTTTTTGCAGCTGATCTCTCTACTGGGTGACTTGAAATATAGCTGAACTATATACAGGATGGTTTCTTTGTAGCTGAACTCTCTACAAGGTAACCTCTTCTAGCTGGTCTCTCTACAGGGTATTTTGTTTCTAGCTGAACTCTCTACAGGTGATTTGTTTGCAGCTAAACTCTCTACATGGTGGTGTCTTTGTAGCCGAACTCTCTACATGATGGTTTCTTTGTAGCTGAACTCTCTATAAGGTGACTTCGTCTAGCTGAACTCTCTACAGGGTGATTTTTTGTAGCTGAACTCTCTGTAGGGTGATTTGTTTGCAGCTGAACTATCTACATGATGGTTTCTTTGTAGCTGAACTCTCTACAAGGTGACTTCGTCCAGCTGATCACTCTACGGGGTGATTTGTTTCTAGCTGAACTCTCTACAGGTGATTTGTTTGCAGCTAAACTCTCTACTAGGTGATTTCTTTGTAGCTGAACTCTCTACATGATGGTTTCTTTGTAGCTGAACTCTCTACAAGGTAACTTCTTCTCTACAGGGTGATTTGTTGTAGTTGAATTCTCTACAAGGTAACTTCTTCTAGCTGATCTCTATACAGGTAATTTGTTTGTAGTTGAATTCTGTACAGGTGGTTTCTTTGTAGCTGAACTCTGTACATGATGGTTTCTTTGTAGCTGAACTCTTTACAAGGTGACTTCTTCTAGCTGAACTCTCTACGGGGTAATTTCTTTGTAGCTGAACTCTCTATATGATGGTTTCTTTGTAACTTAACTCTCTACAAGGTAACTTCTTCTAGCTGATCTTTCTACTGGGTGATTTGTTTGCAGCTGAACTCTCTACATGGTGGTTTCTTTGTTGCTGATCTCTCTACAGGGTGATTTGTTTGTAGCTGAACTCTGTACAAGTGCGTTTTTGTGGGTGATCTCACTGCAGGTTGATTTGTTTGTAGCTGAACTCACTAAAGGGTGATTTTGCTTGTAGCTGAACTCCTTGCATTGTATCTAGTTTCTAGCTGATCTCTCTACAGGGTGATTTGTTTGTAGCTGATCTCTCTACAAGTTGATTTGTGTGTAGCTGATCTCTCTGCAGGTTGATTAATTTGCAGCCGATCTCTCTACAAGGTAATTTGTTTGTAGCTGAACTATCTGTAAAGTGATTTATTTGTAGCTGATCTCTCTGCAGGTTGATTTGTTTTAGCTGAACTCTCTACAGGGTGATTTACTTGTAGCTGAACTCCTTACATTGTGTCTGGTTTCTAGCTGATCTTTCTACAGGGTGATTTGTTTGTAGCTGATCTCTCTACAAGCTGATTTGTGTGTAGCTGATCTTTCTACTGGTTGATTTGTTTGTAGCCGATCTCTCTACAGAGTAATTTGTTTGTAGCTGAACTCTGTACAAGGTGCTTTTTTGTAGGTGATCTCACTGCAGGTTGATTTGTTTGTAGCTGAACTCACTAAAGGGTGATTTGCTTGTAGCTGAACTCCTTACATTGTGTCTAGTTTCTAGCTGATCTCTCTACAGGGTGATTTGTTTGTAGCTGAACTCTCTATAAGGTGATTTGTTTGCAGCTGAACTTTCTACATGGTGGTTTCTTTGTTGCTGAACTGTCTACAGGGTGTTTTGCTTGTAGCTACTCTCTACAGGGTGATTTGTTTCTAGCTTATCTCTCTACAGGTTGATTTGTGTGTAAATGATCTCTCTACAAGCTGATTTGTTTGTAGCTGAATTCTCTGCAAAGTGTTTTGTTTGTAGCTGACCTCTCTTCAGGGTGATTTGTTTCTAGCTGATCTCTCTACAGGGTGATTTTTTTGTAGCTGACCTCTCTTCAGGGTAATTTGTTTCTAGCTGATCGCTCTACAGGTTGGTTTGTTTGTAGCTGAACTCTCTGCACGGTGATTTGCTTGTAGCTGAACTCCTTACATTGTTTTTAGTTTCTAGCTGATCTCTCTACAGGGTGATTTGTTTGTAGCTGATCTCTCTACAAGTTGAATTGTGTGTAGCTAATCTCTCTGCAGGTTGATTTGTTTGTAGCCGATCTCTCCACAAGGTAATTTATTTGTAGCTGAACTGTCTAAAAGGTGATTTGTTTGTAGCTGATCTCTCTGCAGGTTGATTTGTTTTAGCTGAACTCTCTACAGGGTGATTTATTTGTAGCTGAACTCCTTACATTGTGTGTAGTTTCTAGCTGATCTCTCTACAGGGTGATTTGTTTGTAGTTGATCTCTCTATAAGTTGATTTGTGTGTAGCTGATCTCTCTGCAGGTTGATTTGTTTTAGCTGAACTCTCTACAGGCTGATTTGTTTGTAGCCGATCTCTCTACAGGGTAATTTGTTGGTAGCTGAACTCTCTACATGGTGGTTTCTTTGTTGCTGAACTCTCTACAGGGTGTTTTGCTTGTAGCTGATCTCTCTACAGGGCAATTTGTTTGTAGCTGATCTCTCTACAGGGTGATTTTTTTGTAGCTGACCTCTCTTCAGGGTGATTTGTTTCTAGCTGATCTCTCTACAGGGTGATTTTTTGTAGCTGACCTCTCTTCAGGGTGATTTGTTTCTAGCTGATTGCTCTACAGGCTGATTTGTTTGTAGATGAACTCTCTACAGGGTAATTGACCTGTAGCTGAACTCCTTACATTGTGTGTAGTTTCTAGCTGATCTCTCTACAGGGTGATTTGTGTGTAGCTGATCTCTCTGCAGGTTGATTTGTTTGTAGCCGATCTATCTACAGGTAATCTGTTTGTAGCTGAACTCTCTATAAGGTGATTTGTTTGTAGCTGATCTCTCTGCAGGTTGATTTGTTTTAGCTGAACTCTCTACAGGTTGATTGCTTGTAGCTGAACTCCTTACATTGTGTCTAGTTTCTAGCTGATGTCTCTACAGGGTGATTTTTTTTTGTAGCTGAACTCTCTTCAGGGTGATTTGTTTCTAGCTGATCTCTCTACAGGTAGATTTGTGTTGATTTGTTCATTGCTGATCGCTCTAAAGGTTGATTTGTTGCAGCTGAACACCCTGCAAAGTGTTTTGTTTGTATAGCTGATCACTCTAAATGGTAATTTGTTTGTAGCGGAACTCTCTCCACAGTGACTTGTGTGTAGCTGAATTCTGTGTAACTGAATTCTCTAGAGAGTGACTTAATTGTAGCTGAATTCTCTACACAGTGCATGACTTGTTTATAGCTGAACTTTCTTCAGTGTGACTTGTAATGTTCTGAATCTCTATAGTGATATATTTGCTTAACTCTACACATGGTGACTGTCTTCTTGCTGAACTGTCTATAAGATTAACTGTTTGCAGCTGAACTCCCTACAGAATAACTTGTGATATAATAAAATTCTATAATGGAATAAAAAAATTAGCCGAATGCTCTATTAGGGTGACTGTTCTATTAGAGTATCTCGATCTCGCATTTGCTACACGGAGTTGGCTTTCGAATCATAACTCAGTGGTTTGTAATCCGATTCTTCTGTACTACTGCAAGGACTTTCTATGAATATTATTCCAGCTATACACCGATTTTCAGCTCATTGCTCTAAGCGGTTTGCCTAGTAGGCGTGAAAACTAATACTTTTTTATTCATAAAAATCGATCGCGTAATTGTGACACAGGTTGGGTTTTGTGTCATATCTCCGTGGTCTTTATCTCGATTCCTTTCAAACCACCAAAAGGCACTCCTACGATGGTTACTCCATCTACATAGCAATTTTCAACTCATTCCATGAAGCGATTTACCCTGTAGGCGTGACAACAAATCGATCTTGTTTTACGCGAATAATTGGTCATAACTCCTGAACCATTCATCGGATTTGTACCAAATTTGATGCTAGGATTCGCCTTTGGACTCCCTTTCTGTGTGCCAAATTTCAAGGCGATGGGAGTACGCGTTTGCTTGTTATAGCAATTTTTCCAAGTGTGCGAAAAGACGAAGAAGAAGAAAAAACGAAGAAAAAAAACCAAACGTTGGCAGCTCGTATCTCGGAAATGGCTGTAGCGATTTCCTTCAAATTTGGAATATAGACTCCCTTGGCAGGCGGGCAACTGTGTAGCAAATTTGGTTCCAATCAGATAAGTGATCACCGAGATACAAAGGTGTGAAAATGACGTTTTCGTTCTTCCTGTCAATATACTCACGGGTGTGGCGCGCCGGCTTCTTGGGCCGCACGACAGACTATCGTGTGTCTTGATTACACGTACGGTAAAGTCATCAGCACGAACAGGCGTACTTATTATACGGTTGTGCCTTAATTCACAGGCGAATCTATCCCCACTTAGTTCATGTCTCTAGGCCTCGTAGTTTTCTCAAACATTATTAAATTTTATTTATTCATTTATTATTAATTACGTAATTATAACCGCATTTCGTATTATTCTTAGTACTTGGTTGTATAATTATTATTCTTTCACAGGCATAGCGAAGTTTACAAGGAAAATCCTGGGATAAAAAGTAGCAAGGCTTACTGAATGGATCATTGTGCGTGTCCATGACCTATTTTTGATTGCATTTTCGGATGGAAACAGCCCAAACCGGGCCGTTTCTTCTTGCCAAAATGCCATTACATTCGAGAAGCCATACAAGATCACGCTCAAAATTAATTTTTCTGGTGTGTGCTGCTTGTGGCTAATAGAATCTGTCTTTATTAAACTCAGTATAGGCCAGGAAGCTTAATCTGGGTTGATGACTTTGTTGCAAGGTGGTTTATTTCGCTCTGTGATTATTGTACGTGGGCGAGTTATCCAGTTTAATAGAGCAGTCATGTAAATACTCTAATAATGCAGTCAAGTGTATAACAACAATCCTTGCACTGAATTTGACAG
Organism: Dysidea avara; assembly: GCF_963678975.1. Classification (NCBI taxonomy): domain Eukaryota; kingdom Metazoa; phylum Porifera; class Demospongiae; order Dictyoceratida; family Dysideidae; genus Dysidea; species Dysidea avara. The sequence goes on from NC_089272.1 coordinate 58,629,048, forward strand.
CTATTAAAGGCACCAGTAATGTAAATTGTAACTCATATTGGGAGACTCTCAGTCTGTATGCACATTGCAATTTGATCAGTTTCATGTTTGTACTGAAATGTTGATGGTGTTACTATGCAGAATGCAAAATTACACTATTCACAATAATCTTCTTCATAATCCATATATGGATTAATAAAAAGTACACAAACTAGATGAATAAAATATTGGAAATTTTAAAATGGTAATAGGATCACTGAAAAAAGCCACGAAACAAGAAGGGATTGTTGGTTTGGTAATGTAAACCACAAATCCCTATTTTGACTCACTTCAAAATGACAGAGCATGTAACTAAAGATTTATGACAGAGAGTCAAAATAGGGATTTGTGGTTTACACTACCACCCCAGCAATCCCTTCTTGTTTTGTGGCTTTTTTCAGCGATCCCTATTCCCATTTTAAAATTTCCAATTTTTTTATTCACATAGTATAATGATCACATGGACCAATCATGTGCCATAAATTATCAGAACATGGTCTTAATGATCAGAGCACACTGTAAACATGCCCCTTAGCTAAATTGTGACCATAATGAATCAATACCTTGCACTGTCAGCAAAGATAAATGGACCACAAGTCCATGAAGCATGCACTGTAGGTATGGAGTATGCTATACAACATCTTATGAACTAAAGTGATGACAAACAGTGAAAAATCAAGATTGTAGCCTTAGTGGCTATTGAGTTACACTTGTGATGTGGGAAGGCCACAATACCTACATAGAACTGCCCTGTAGTCATAAAGGAAGTGTGAATATAATTGGCTGTACGAATAGCATGTTATAGATGTGCATACAATTCAGCAACATGTGCAGAGTCAGAGTGTCTCCCTTCTGATATCCTAGCACTTGCTTAACCTATTTTCCCAAAAATTTCTGTATCATAAATGAAGCCTGAAAGTTTCAGATTTACGTTAATGTGTAAAACAATAGTGAAATTGAATGATACACCTAACATCTTCTAGCACAGGTTATAAGTAGACTGTACGTATGGAGTGTGCTAAAAGCATTTTATGGACTAAAGTGATGGCAAACAGTGAAAACATCAAGATCATAGCCTTAGTGGTTAGCAAGTAATACTTGTGATGTGGGAAGGCTGTAATACCTAGAACTGCCCTGTAGTATATGGTTGCATAAAGGAAGTGTGAATGCAATTGGCTGTATAAATAGCATTTTATAGATGTGCATACAATTCAGCAACATGTGAAAAGACTCCCTTCTGTGTCTCCCTTCTGATAACCTCTTGCTCTACCAATTTTCCCACAAATTTCCTTATCATAAGTAAGGTCTGAAAGTTTCAGATGTACATTTTATCAAATTATTATAAACAATAATGAAATTGAATGATACATCTAACAAAGGTTACAAGTGTGGATGTGTGTGGTTAGCAAGATGACTAGAATCACTCCAGTAAGTATAAAAATAAAAGTTAGCTAATACTACAACAACTGTTAGTTTTACTGAATGTAGAGCTCCAGTTGATCAATCAAAGGAGATCCATTAACAAAGTCATAATATGTACATAATCTAGCTTCTATATCATTTGTAGTTGTTCCGGACAACTCACGATAAAACCATGGTTGGGTAGGGGTATCACAACAATTACTAGTGATGCAACCAGATCTGTCCCACAATGGGTCATTGAAGTAATAGGCAGAGTAATTCCATATATCAGCAGCTCCTGATTCACAGTAATAGTTAGTACCCACAAAAGGAGGAGGGGATAATCCTCCATTTACAGCACATGGACAGTTACCACTACTAGTACGATTATCAAATCTTCCAATGGTATAACTCCAAATGTGTTGACGAGGACTACCATAGGTGATCAGTAGACCATCACCATAGTAGCCATCAATTGTTTGACCATTAGTGTGATAAGAATAGAAACCAAGTGGTACTCCCTTCTGATATCCTCTTGCTCTACCACACACCCTCTGGTAATTTGTTCCATTAGTGGAGAAGTAGGCAGAAGAGCAAGTATACAAGTTATCACTGACCACACGACAGAAACTAATACCAGAGTAAGTGTCTTCACGCCATCCATTGGGACAGTCACCTCCTGCATTGATAATGATATGGGCAATTCTTCTCCATCCTCCTCCCACACCAGCACATGTGGGGATCAAGTCTCCAGTAGTGGTTGTAATTTCTGTCATGTTACAATATGTCCATTGATTGTCATTAATACGGTAGTAACCTGACTTGTCACCAGTCTCAGGATTATTGTTGTAGATGTCCTCACAGGATGATCCAGTATAACTCATCCCACAATATACCTTGGTGGGCCCATCTAGTATCCAATAATACCCTGACTTGTCCTGACTCTCAGGATTCATATTGTAAATGTCCTCACAAGACTGTCCAGGGTAGAAAGGTGATTTAAAACGATACTTGTTGCACTGGTCAGTAGCCATCACTAGTTCCTTAGTGAGGATCACAATAACAAAGTAGTAAGCAGCTAACATTTTCAATAGTATAGCAAACTAACTGAACTAGTGAGCATTACTCTATTATACAGTACAATTTATAATAATGTAAATGATAAACATTGTGTGAGAGGTGCTTGGTGAGGTATGTAGAAGATGCAGTCATAACATGTAGGAGTTGATAATTGCTATATGTGATGGCATAGAATAAAAATGGGAGCTTATGCACACCCTGGCCAATTACTTTTTTTTAGTACATTTAAATATTTGGCCTTAAATGAAGCAGTTCACCAATTTTGAGCATCACTGTCCCAGTTTTACCCTTAAAATACCCCCAATGAGCATAAGCTATTTTGCATAGAATAAAATTGGAAGCATGACCAATGCATCATATGAAAGTACAATAATAAAAGAAAATCAATTACAACTGTTGTTTCTTGTAATATAATCAACCCATCGTTCTTCAGGGATAAAATTTTAGCACATCTGAGTTAAATGCGTCAGTTTGGTAGCAGTTATTTCACGTGTTTTCTTCAGTTGGTCATATGTATCACTTTCTAAGGGGAAAACATTAATATCTGCTGTATACCCCGAGTTCAGTGTTAAAGGTGACTTCTTAGATCTCCCGCCATAACACCCTTCACGTACTAACATAGTGGCATTTCCAGTGTTTGGAGATGTAACTATCACAAAGTCATGAAGTTCACGAATACCAGGTAACTTGCTGTATTTAGCACTAATTTTTTTCTCGCCAATTGTAAATCAAGTCACCTTTCACTAGTTTAGCTGTAATATGATTAGGTTGGGACATTACGTTTACAAGCTCACTGGTGTTGAATACATCAGAAGTGTTAAATGCCTTTGATGTAATTGAAAACACTCGATCTACATCAAACTTTGTATGGCCAGCCACAAGAAACGAGAAACGCAAATAATCCAAGTATTTTTGCTGTATTGTTTCCATTCCCCATCCCATAAAATAGGCATTTTTATTTGTGCTCCCTGTATTGTCTAGAAATATATGTACCCGTTTAATCCATGATGGGAAAGTAGCATTGCTCCTGATGTAGTCCATTAAAAGTGATATAGTATGATCCATATTTTTTTGGACCAATTGTTTCATCAAAAATGTATAGCATCGAGTGGTCCTCTCGATGATCCACAACCCCAAAAATCCATTACAGTACTTGAATTATCAAGCTGTTTCCATTATGCCATGAAAGATATGTCACAACCCTCTGGCATTACCACATTCTGACCTAAATTTTTTGAGATAACTTCTGATTTGGTAAATGACCGAAGCGGTTCACTGAACTGCTTCTTTTCGATTTTTCTCTGTCTAGCTAACCGTTGAAAGGAAATTCCCAAACCGTGATGAACACACCGACAGCAAAACAAATAGTTACCTGTGGCATCAAATATGTTATTCCTTATCCAATCATTTTGTTTCACCAGATCTCTGTAGTGTTCTTTATCTTGCTTTTTAGGGTGGGAATTTATCAGTTTCCTTCGTTTCAGTTCACTTCCCTACCTTTTCATCTCTCGAAATGTAGTAGCATATTTCTCCAGTACTGGAGCACAGCTTTTACAAACGTTTTTATTCCATGTACTCTGTTCAACGTGGCATGCCATAGCCTGGCTGCTTGACGTACTGGGTTCATTATCACCGAGTGCCTTTTGCAAATCGCGTGACAGTCTGTATGGATTTCTACAGTTTCCTGTAACATATCGGTGCTTCTTATTGGATTTTCTACCTATCCTTGTGGAAGATGAACTGTCGGGCATTTCACTGATAGAAGTACTAAAATCATCACTACACAAAGCATCTTCATCGTCATCTTCATCGTCATCTTCATCACACAAATCTTCGCTAGAACTAAAACAATCGTCTTGCTCTTCTTCTTGCAACATATCTTCTTCCTCAACACTGGCACTTCGTCTTATACGCTTTTGACAGATATCGTAATCCTCATCTTTATCAGACAAATCTTCGCTAGAACTAGTGCAGTCATTTTCCTGTTCTTTTTGTAGCACAACACTTTGTTGTACACGCTTTCTACCTCGCTTTCTACAAACGTCCACCATTTTACTTTAGTGTTTCCAAATAATGCCAACTTTGGGCTCGAACTAGATTAGGGTCGCTTAATAATGGTCTAAAGTTTTGTTTTATTACCATGCTTCGTTTATGAGATATAGCGTAAGTATCCATGCTTGTTTTTCGCTACTTTTAAACGCTTTTTTCTGGATAATGTATGGTGTGCGTAAGCTCCCATTTTTATTCTATGTCATCACATATACTGATAAGGAAATTTAGAACATCTACTGGATGTTTCATTTTGTCCCTCACCCTCCACCCTCCTGTCCACTCACTGAATTGACTTTGTCCCTTTTGAAAACACTGTCTCATCTCTTATGGTAATAATATAAAACTTGTTACTATTGAATGTTAGAAGGTACAGATATCATAATATAACACAACCTTATATGGATGAATTCTAAACAGTATTCATAAGGCAACGCCTGGGTATACAGAAGTCTTACATATTGCAGGTAAATATAATCACACTTCATGGTATCTTAGTTGGCTACAGTGATGAGAGTCCAGTTACCAATGATGAAGAACTAGTACTCTAAGATTATTAATTTTTGTTGCATGTAATGTGTGGCTATGTGAATTAGATTCTCCACTATAAAAGCCTTCTCTTACCATTGCTATCTGAAATGTATTTTTTACAAAGCTTTAATTCATTCCATATAATGACTGTTAGTATACATGTGAGCTTGCATGGTATCTTGTATGAAGTTACCATTGGGTTGTTAATTTATTTGATGTTCATATCAAACAGTACAGTAGCACTGTTTAGTAGGGTCCTCCCTAAACTGAATGATACCTGCCAAAATGCCATGATTAAATACCATCATAGAAATTTAATTTGCTATGAAAATTACTTTTACGAAAGCATTGCAGACAACTAGAAATAGAATTTAATTTTAAAAAAGAATGTCTAACTAATTGACCACAGACCAACCTGACCAAAATTGACAGCAGTCACAAGGCTAGAGGCTAAACAAAGCAGTACATAGCCATTTCATGCCACAATAATAGCTCACAGGTGGAAAGTGTTGTACATATATAGGAGTTTGCAATCAAATAAAACAGAATCTGAGGATCTGTTAACATGACAAGAATGTTGCTGGTACACAATTATTACATTATATTCCTGATTTTAGAAGATTCCCCTACTGGTTTTCTTTCTGGTTTTAAAAGGCTTCCCTACCATATTTCTCGTTTGAAAAGTAGTAGGACTCACAAGGCAACATCACCACATGAACAAGAATGTGTCTGGTAGCTTTTCTCCTGGTTTTAGAAGGTTTCCCTATCCAACTACTTGTACATGTACAGTAATTCTTTTGGGAAAGTATACATTAATAAAGTAGGACCCACAGGGCAAAATTACTCATATGAGAAAGAACTCACTCATGTGACTGGTGGGCTAGCTCATACTGCATCAAAGGAAAAATGGTGCTGGACAGGCGTAACGTACACCCTTACTGGAATGTATTGTTGCCATTTCACTTCATTTTCAGCTTTGTTCCACCTGTTACATGTAATAGTTGTAACACGGGAATGAGGGCTTTGCCTGGTATGTATATCCGACTGCCCGAGGTCAGAGGCCATACATATCAGGCAAAATCTGAATGCCCATGTTACAGCTAATATGTAACACTTATTAGGCTAATAGCCTGTACAGGGCAATCAATCACCCAAGCCAATACGAGTGCAGCCACTGGATGTATTATGCATACTTAAAATTTTTGATTATGGGTCAGTAGCTAGTATGTTCTGGTTACGTTCGGTTATGACAAACAGACATCCTAGAGATGTCAATGAGAATTTCCATTACGCGAGTTTAATGTTTTAATCAGTGCTATGAATCGTTTATGGAAAAATAATATGCAGTTCACTAAAGGCCTAGGTAGGTAAGCTTGCTTGTAGAGTGGTTACTCCATGCAGAGTGATAGCTTCATGATGGTGGCGTGTCCATATTTTCGAAAATGTGCAGAAACGATCTATGAATAAGCTGTAACACTAGTTTTCACCTTAGTCCAACATTTTTCAACTAGTAGGATGGCAAGGATAAGAACACTCTCCGTCTGAGTGGTTTTCATAGCAAAATCCAAGTCGTGCATTCTAATCGCGTGAGTGCTGATCAATTCCCACAATCGATTTCACCATCAACGTCTATATAATTACTGCCCAATTGTAGATGGCTACATTTCGTGTGTAGCTCAGCTAGCTGGGCTACACACGAAATGTAGCCCTGGCAGCTCCTTTGATCTGAGGTGTGAAAGTGTAAATGAAGAAAAGTATAAGTGTTTCTGCAATCAATCTAGTTACTATGGAAATTATGATTAAATGCGTTCCCTGGATATCAATTACTGGGAAGCAAACAGCTATTCCACTACCAGCTGGGTTTGTACCACATGTGCACGCCACTGTTAAAACTGAGGTGGTCATAGCACACTTAACCAGCAACACACCCTTAGGATGCAGGCACACTTTTAGGATATGGTGTGTAAAGCACACAAGACAAACAGTGTGACTGTATATTGGTGTACATGACACTAAGATTTGTAAATAAAAAATTATTTTCTGCTATTAAGGATGTATAGAAAAGCATCAATTTTGTTGAATTTATGTGCTATAAATAAACTAATTTTGTGCTAAGCCACACACTACAATAAAATGTGCATTTGTACATATGTGGTATGCTCTAAATGTGTTATACATAGCATGCACTCCTGTGGTGTATGTGATGTGTAGGAGATGATTGTTCACATTTGTCCATTAGTTAGCAAATGTGGACCATCATCTCCTACACGTCACATACTCCACCGAAGCATCACTTACTCCATCACTTACTCCACCAATGTATGTGATCAAATACACATGTTATTGTAGATCGACAGTTCAAGTCGATGAACAAAGCTGGTATATGTTTCTATCCATAAAGTAACCAATTTGCATTAACCAAGAGTAAATTTACTCTTGATTAACATTAACTCTTAGAATTTCCTATAGATTAATCCAGTCAAGTAGAGAGATGAAAAATCTGTATCATGATGATCAGTGGGGGCCCGTACATATCTTAAGGTAGCCTCAGTTGAGTGAAATTAAACCCACAATCAAAGTCCAGGCTTAGTGATATAGGTTTTATATACATTTTAAAACAATGTTTAAGTAGAGATTTGAAAGCTGACTGACTAATAGTGTTGTGTACTGTTTGTAGATTGTTCACATTCCAGGAATGTTTCACCAATTGTGAAACTGCAGATGTTGTAATATGTCACAATAATACTATGATGAGTGGTTGACTTGATAATAAAACCGTCACATTCTACCCTTCCACTCCTGAATACACAAGAGTTTTTTTTCAGCTGTACATGTATGGTCACACTATTGTTAGTGTGACTAACATGGTGTGCATACTACTCTTGTAAGGATGTGCCAGTTTGGACAACAATATCACACCTGTGTTAGTGTGTTGTGACCACTACCGCATTTACAGAGCAGAGTTAACTTTATTCCCTTCAATATTCCCACTCTATTATTGTAAGTAGCTCACTCAGCAAAACAATTTTTCCCAGTCTTTCTTTAGTTGTGCACAATCACAACACATTTTTTCAATTGTAGCCATTGCTTTTTGCTTCAAAAAAATTATTAATGAACAATCAATGCATAGCTTGATTGCAAACTAGAGCTAGTCCCATAGTTTACACCCTAGAGACTTGATTCTTTTAAAATACATTATTGAAAAACTGTACAAACAAACGTGCTTTTCTATTTTTGTTCTCTGGCTTGTCGGTTATCAGATACTCTTCTTCCGCGTTTGTGCTGGCACTAGTGTTGGGCGATATATCGATATATTATATCGTATCATTACATTTTTTGCTGATATCGAAAAGTATCGATGTGATTATTTTCAGGATTCAATACGATACATCACTTGATCTGAATCAGCTTATTTAATAGTTAATTGTAGCTTTCCAATAATTTTAATCACTATTACTCTTGTGTACGTGGGCGGGAAATCCTCATTGTGTATAGCCATATTTACCTACTGTCAAATTATGTGAGAAAACTAGCTGCAAATTAATGTTACAATATCGTATCGAAAAGTATCAACATCAGTTAATTTTAGTCAATATCGTATTGATATCATATCATTCTGAAACTCCTGGTATCACCCATCACTAGCTGGCACTAATCAGTCTTCTTTACCTCCATGCCATTCCTCGCCAGAAGGAGCTATCAAAAAAGCAACAAATGCTCTTTTAATGCATTAATATCATGCTTGCCCATCTTAAATTTTTATGCCTATCGGGTCTAAAATGACGAACTAGTTCCAATTTTAGTATCAAGGTGTAGAAACTGAGGCACCTGCAGCTGTTCTATGGCCTGTGACGAAGATTTTGGTCCGGGGCAAAAATCGGTCCGGCCAGACCATGATCAGTTGACTAAAATTGGTCTGGCCCAAACCTAGTTGGCCACATGCACTCCTGACCACTCAGACCAATATTGGTTGACCAAAATGGGTCCTGGTGGACCACTAACGTATGCAGCCAATGATGCATAGCTATAAGTTGTTTGTGATGGAACACTGCAGCCGACCGTAGCTATAGCCATTCTCATTTGTCAATCTCGAATAATGAGCATTACAGGCATTATCACTGTATGGTTATCCAATTAGGGCACGGATCATTGCATGCATGGGATCAGCTAGCTGTATTGGAGGTGCTTAAGATCGAGATACTCTTATAGAGCAGTCATCTATAACATTCATCACCAGGCACTGATCCAGAAATAAATGAAGGTGGGTGGCTACCCAGCCTAGCCCAGATTTTAAGTTTAGAGTCCTGAATTTCTTAATATTTACATCAGGAAGAGCTGACACTCTTATTGTTTGGCTGGTACAGTGAAGCGCATGCACAGTAGCATGTGCATTGTGCTCTTATGCACACATAATGTCTGATCATGAACACTAATGGTTAGAACAATACATTGTAACACCTGAATGTATACATACTGCACATTCCTCTCTTTTGTATGTGATATGTAGGAGATGATAGTTTAGTTTTACTCCATTGAATAACTAAATGTGAACTATCATCTCCTACTGATCACATGTTCCTATACTGGTATAAACATTGCCTTAAAAGTTATAGCTATAATGTATTTTGTAATCCCAGTACAGGTTGTGCATGAGTTAACACCAGTGGTTAAAACAAACTGTAATACACCTGTAACACCTGTGCACATACTGCACATTCCTCTCTGTCATATGTGATATGTAGGAGATGATAGTTTAGTTTTACTCCATTGAATAACTAAATGTGAACTATCATCTCCTACTGATCACATGATTGTTCCTATACTGGTATAAACATTGCCTTAAAAGTTATAGCTATAATGTATTTTGTAATCCCAGTACAGGTTGTGCATGAGTTAACACCAGTGGTTAAAAACAAACTGTACTACACCTGTAACACCCAATGGCGGATTCAGGATGGGGCATTTGGGGCAAATGCCCCCCCCCCACCTTTCACCTTGTGGAGGAGCCAGCCACACCTCTGATTAACATAGCTACCAAACTTTATGTCATGCCAAGAAACTCATGAAAATATGCTTTTAGTAGCAATTTATTACAAATTCACCTGAAACCAAAGTCGAAGTAGCTGTAAAATTGTTACCCAGCACCTTCGTATGTATTAAGCGCCTCTAAAATAATTATCGTGTTGTTTGAGACATTCAGAGCCTTTAAAGACTTCACAACCACCTGAAAAAAAGGCCAAAATGGTAAAAATCAATAGTGAGATACTACTAAGAGGTGTATTATTTGCGAGATTATTTGCTGCTTCAAAATTGCACAACTAGCTAACAAGAGGATCTGCAGCTGGCTCTCCCCAACCACCTACAACTTGGCCTGTTTGTGCCCCTCCCCTTGCCAGATCCTGGATCCGCCCCTGACACCTGTGCACATACTGCACATTCCTCTCTGTCATATGTGATATGTAGGAGATGATAGCTTAGTTTTACTCCATTGAATAACTAAAGTGAACTATCATCTCCTATTGATCACATGTTCCTATACTGGTATAAACATTGCCTTAAAAGTTATAGCTATAATGTATTTTGTAATCCCAGTACAGGTTGTGCATGAGTTAACACCAGTGGTTAAAACAAACTGTAATACACCTGTAACACCTGTGCACATACTGCACATTCCTCTCTGTCATATGTGATATGTAGGAGATGATAGCTTAGTTTTACTCCATTGAATAACTAAATGTGAACTATCATCTCCTACTGATCACATGTTCCTATACTGGTATAAACATTACCTTAAAAGTTATAGCTATAATGTATTTTGTAATCCCAGTACAGGTTGTGCATGAGTTAACACCAGTGGTTAAAACAAACTGTAATACACCTGTAACACCTGTGCACATACTGCACATTCCTCTCTGTCATATGTGATATGTAGGAGATGATAGTTTAGTTTTACTCCATTGAATAACTAAATGTGAACTATCATCTCCTACTGATCACATGTTCCTATACTGGTATAAACATTGCCTTAAAAGTTATAGCTATAATGTATTTTGTAATCCCAGTACAGGTTGTGCATGAGTTAACACCAGTGGTTAAAACAAACTGTAATACACCTGTAACACCTGTGCACATACTGCACATTCCTCTCTGTCATATGTGATATGTAGGAGATGATAGCTTAGTTTTACTCCATTGAATAACTAAATGTGAACTATCATCTCCTACTGATCACATGTTCCTATACTGGTATAAACATTGCCTTAAAAGTTATAGCTATAATGTATTTTGTGATCCCAGTACAGGTTGTGCATGAGTTAACACCAGTGGTTAAAACAAACTGTAATACACCTGTAACACCTGTGCTGCACATTCCTCTCTGTCATATGTGATATGTAGGAGATGATAGTTTAGTTTTACTCCATTGAATAACTAAATGTGAACTATCATCTCCTACTATTGACATGCCCTACAGGAAGAAACATCGCCTTAAAGGTTATAGCTATAATATTCTCAATATGTTTACTTAGCCAACTTAAAAGTTTGAGGCAGTCACTTTATTCCACAGCCTTAGGGTGAATTGCTCTAGACATAAAAGTAGAATTGACTCAATCCTAAAGCAGACCCCATATTTTCTTTGCAAGAAGTCCTCTGCCTGTTGATAGTTAATACTGCCCATGATCATAGATAAATTCTTGTATACTACTACCATCTACTGTATAAGGTTATAGCCAGCTAGCATTGGAATCTGATGCAATACAGGGATTTAGTTCATATCGATGTGTTCATGATCAGTAATATTCAGCATTATTAAATAATGCATGTCTGAGTGGCTGTAAGGCCATGCATGCATGGTCGGTGGCTAGCCATCTCATCCACCCCCTATGGATTAGTCCCTGAGATGATATTTGTAGCTGTTTATGTCAATGTGTGCATGGATATTCCCAGATTAACAAAGAACTGACGAAGGGTCAAAATTAAATTCTGAGCTATATGCAGAAGTTGAAGATAAGACATGTTTTAATAATGGATTTTATATATTATCTACCATCCTCAAGTATAATTGATGCAACATAGCTGGTGATTTCCATCATGTTGCTATAGTTGTTCTTCATAATCAACACAAACAGGCTGGATGAAAGATTCACCAAACACTGCAGAGCTGATGATGCTTGTGAAGTTTATGGAGCATATAAAAACGTACTTGGGAAGCAGGGGGGCGGATCAAGAGTTTAGAAAGAGAGGAGGGCATCTTGCTGAAAAAAGTTGAAGAGCAAAAAAAAAAGGTTACAGCAATAATAGCTAGTTATCTTTTACCAAATATATATTATATCACGTATGTAAAATAAAATCCTTATTATAGCTTCATAGGTAAGCTACACTCAATACACTGCCTCATAAGCACTGTGACTGCTTTATCAGAGTAATTGACTGCCCTATTAGAGTATCTCGATCTTGTATGCACTTTTTTGAGGGGGTGGGGGGCACGTGTCCCCCCGATCCACCACTGGAGAAGAATATCTTGATACCTGTGTTTTTGCATGCAACATTGCATACCATGAGTCCAGCATTGACCATGTATTTGAGTTTTTGTATGCCGGAAGAAAACCTCTACTTCCTTTCCAGACAGCTAGCTCAATGACATGGAGAAGAAGAATGCAGGACTTTTATCTTTAAATTAAAACATTAATTTTGCGACTGTTCATCATTACATATAGCTATGACATGGAAATTAGTTTCTAACTACTAATATATATGCATTTTCTGTAAATCAATAGAGCCGTGAAATAAAACTACGCTACTCATTTATATAGCTAAGTCGGCTGCAGTGATCCATCACAAAACAACTTTGCATGGACCGACCTGTCTACAAAAAGCCAGGTACACCCACGGACCAACCAAAATTGGTCCAAGTGGTCAGGGGGTACATGTGGCCAACCAAGTTTGGGCCAGACCAATTTTAGTCAGGCCGGACCAATTTTGGATGCCAAAAATGGTCCGGCCGGACCAGTTTTACCCGGACCAATATTTCCCTGACAGCCCTCTACTGTCTATCGAATGAATTCTCACAATTCTAGTAGTCTAAAGTTAGGGTTTGGGTTCAGCTTATCTTCTTCAACATAGGCTATATCATTGTTTTTGCATTTAAAGTGGTCACAAATTCTGGAGCTGGCAGCTAGCAGCAGTAGCGCAGTTGGTAGGACTCACAAGATTGAGCTCAGAACCCTTTTTTTTCTTTTTTCGCATTTCGGTGCTGTCAAAATGTGCCCAAAAATACACACTACCCAGAAGTACACAAAGTGATGAGACAATTGGCCCTCAAGTATTAAGTTTGCATACAAGTGAAGTCCTTTATATACCATGTGTTATATCAAGTCGTTCTTGTGTGACTATCCTTCACTTGCCACAAGTGTATTTGCACTTGATTGAATGCTTCAGGTATTAGGCATTCCAGAAAAGACGTACACAAGTTCTTGAAATTTAATCTATTTTTAGTACAGTAGAACCTCTCAAATCCAGCACCTGCTTAATCCAGAATCCTCTCTTATTAGGGACCCGCCGATTATGCTCATTATTTTACCTATTATGCTATGCTGCACTGCTCAAAAATTTACCTATTATGCTTAGATTAATGCTCAATATTTACCTATTATGCTCAAATTATGCTCAATATTTTTACCTCAGTTCCCATATTTTTCTAATAACTTTGCACTTTATGGAAAAACAGTAAGTGGTTGAAGCCCAGACTGTAAATCCTTGCTTGTCAAAATGCATGTCACAGAAAAGATTGATATACTCTAATAGAACAGTCAGCTACCTGATAATTTTATTAGAGTTACTGACTGTTCTATTAGAGTATATCGATCTTTTTGTCGGATATGTATTTTGATAAGCAAGAATTTATAGCATTGCACAAGTTTTCTGCCTATTATGCTAGCATTATGCTCAATGCTTTCATTATGCCAGCATAATCGGCGGGTCCCTATCTCTTATCCAACCAAAATGTCATTTAATTATCAACACTTTTGTGTAGAAAACAAGCTCTATAATCTGACATCTCTGTATTCCGTAATCCAACACAACATTCCCTAGATATTGTTTTTGAGCTCTGTAATCTGACAGAGAATAGTAGCAGCATTAAAAGCAACCACAGAAAATAATTTGTAAGCAACCGAAGCATTTAACTAGTTGACATTAATAGAAAAATGTAATACTTGCAAAATCTAAAATTAATTCATGTTTAAAACCTTGTGTGATCCATTTATCTGTAATTTACTGCATAATCCAACATAATTCTAGATATTGTGGAATGTTGGATTACAGAGGTGACTTGATAATCCAACAACCTCCTTAATCCAGCAAAATTCATGGCTCTCATTGAGCATCGGATTAGAGAGGTTTGGCTGCACTGCTTGACTATATAGAATTATTTCAACTTTCTTTTGTTTACCGTCTTGCACATTATTTATGACTACCTGGTGAATAATTAACTTTTCTGTTATCACTGTTTTCTCTAGAGCTGACATGTACAGTACATACCATCTCAGTAGTGTGCTAGTAGTAGTTCAGTGTATGTGGCAACCATGGACTGTGTTTATTGCGCGCACGTGTGTGTGTGTGTGTGCAACAATTCATCACCTTTTCATTAGTTATTAAATGTTTTCAGGGTTCATGATCAACTTTATTACTGCTGGAATGTTCTTCTGTGGACTAGAAGGGTAGTACCTCATAGGAGGCTGTACCATAATAATTATCATTTTAAAAGTGAAGGTTTAGACACTAAAGTCTCGCAGGTGGAGCGCACATGCTTGCACACATACACACAATGTACACACACACACATGCACACACACATGCACACTACATACCGCAAAACTGTTATTATGTTGTTGCAAATGTCTGCAGAGTTGGCACAGCCTTTATCCAGAAGTAGGCACTGGCCGATTATGCCGGCATAATTTAAAGCATAATAGGTGGCCAAAAGCATCAAGCATAATGCCAGCATAATAGGGACGATGTTTGAAGATTTAATTGAAAGAAAGCAAATATTCACTGCCAATAGTATTATTAGTGCATTTAATATTTAAAAACACGTAACATACTGTATTAAACTGTTTCTTTGTTGGTTGTTCACACTTTGCAGAAATAAGATCGAGATACTCTAATAGAGCAGTCACTTACTCTAATACAGTAGTCAGGAAAGGCTGATATACTCTAATAAAACAGTCAGTTCTAGAGCATAACCTTGATTTTGAAAGCATAATTTTGAGCATAATAGGCTTAATTTTTTAGCAATGCTCAAAAGCATAATTGGTAAAATTTTCTGCATAATAGGCCGGAGTCTATCCAGAAGACCACAGTGGAGAAGACAGTCAGTGAGATGATTAAGATAAATACCACTGTAAGTTACTATCTAATTAAAAACAGCCAAGCTGTAAAAAAAGGTGCGGTCCCCAAAAAGGCAATGGGGAAAAAAGATGTGAAATCCAAGGTGGCGGCCAAGAAATGGCTGTGATGGTAGGTTAATGGTTACATTTTAATAACAACAATTCAGGTGAATTTGGTGCCAAGACCAAGCGGCACAAAATTCACCTGAAATGTCATTATTAAAATGTAACCATTAACCTACCATCACAGCCATTTCTTGGCCGCCACCTTGGATTTCACATCTTTTTTCACCATGGCCTTTTTGAGGGCCGCACCTTTTTTAACAGCTTGGCTGTTTTTGATTAGATATCACTTATTTTTGTATTTGTATACTGCAAAGCCGGCCTATGGCTGGCTTTGGGGCTTTTTTAACCCATGTGTTTTTTTCTTTTCTACAGGAAGAAGAAAAGAACTTAAAGAAGAATTTTAGTACTTCAATTATTTTTGATTTTGTTAGTAATTATACAAATTATATACATATATTTATTACATGCCCATTATGCCCCACAGGATATTTTTTTGCAGCTGATCTCTCTACTGGGTGACTTGAAATGTAGCTGAACTATATACAGGATGGTTTCTTTGTAGCTGAACTCTCTACAAGGTAACCTCTTCTAGCTGGTCTCTCTACAGGGTATTTTGTTTCTAGCTGAACTCTCTACAGGTGATTTGTTTGCAGCTAAACTCTCTACATGGTGGTGTCTTTGTAGCCGAACTCTCTACATGATGGTTTCATTGTAGCTGAACTCTCTATAAGGTGACTTCGTCTAGTTGAACTCTCTACAGGGTGATTTTTTTGTAACTGAACTCTCTCCAGGGTGATTTGTTTGCAGCTGAACTGTCTACATGATGGTTTCTTTGTAGCTGAACTCTCTACAAGGTGACTTCGTCCAGCTGATCTCTCTACGGGGTGATTTGTTTCTAGCTGAACTCTCTACAGGTGATTTGTTTGCAGCTAAACTCTCTACATGGTGGTTTCTTTGTAGCTGAACTCCCTACATGATGGTTTCTTTGTAGCTGAACTCTCTACAAGGTAACTTCTTCTCTACAGGGTGATTTGTTGTAGTTGAATTCTCTACAAGGTGGTTTGTATGAGGCTGAACTCTCTACATGGCGGTTTCTTTGTAGCTGAACTCTCTACAGAGTGATTTGTTTGCAGCTGAACTCTCTACATGATGGTTTCTTTGTAACTGAACACTCTACAAGGTGACTTCTTCTAGCTGATCTTTCTACAGGGTGAATTGTTGTAGCTGAACTATCTACAAGGTAACTTCTTCTAGCTAATCTCTATACAGGGTGATTTGTTTGTAGTTGAATTCTGTACAGGTGGTTTCTTTGTAGCTGAACTCTGTACATGATGGTTTCTTTGTAGCTGAACTCTTTACAAGGTGACTTCTTCTAGCTGAACTCTCTACGGGGTAATTTCTTTGTAGCAGAACTCTCTATATGATGGTTTCTTTGTAACTGAACTCTCTACAAGGTAACTTCTTCTAGCTGATCTTTCTACTGGGTGATTTGTTTGCAGCTGAACTCTCTACATGGTGGTTTCTTTGTTGCTGAACTCTCTACAAGGTGAATTCTTCTACCTGATCTCTCTACAGGGTAATTTGTTTGTAACTGAACTCTGTACAAGTGCGTTTTTGTGGGTGATCTCACTGCAGGTTGATTTGTTTGTAGCTGAACTCACTAAAGGGTGATTTTGCTTGTAGCTGAACTCCTTGCATTGTATCTAGTTTCTAGCTGATCTCTCTACAGGGTGATTTGTTTGTAGCTGATCTCTCTACAAGTTGATTTGTGTAGCTGATCTCTCTGCAGGTTGATTAATTTGCAGCCGATCTCTCTACAAGGTAATTTGTTTGTAGCTGAACTGTCTGTAAAGTGATTTATTTGTAGCTGATCTCTCTGCAGGTTGATTTGTTTTAGCTGAACTCTCTACAGGGTGATTTACTGGTAGCTGAACTCCTTACATTGTGTCTAGTTTCTAGCTGATCTCTCTACAGGGTGATTTGTTTGTAGCTGATCTCTCTACAAGTTGATTTGTGTGTAGCTGATCTTTCTACAGGTTGATTTGTTTGTAGCCGATCTCTCTACAGGGTAATTTGTTTGTAGCTGAACTCTGTACAAGGTGCTTTTTTGTAGGTGATCTCACTGCAGGTTGATTTGTTTGTAGCTGAACTCACTAAAGGGTGATTTGCTTGTAGCTGAACTCCTTACATTGTGTCTAGTTTCTAGCTGATCTCTCTACAGGGTGATTTGTTTGCAGCTGAACTCTCTATAAGGTGATTTGTTTGCAGCTGAACTCTCTACATGGTGGTTTCTTTGTTGCTGAACTCTCTACATGGTGTTTTGCTTGTAGCTGAACTCTCTACCGGGTGATTTGTTTCTAGCTTATCTCTCTACAGGTTGATTTGTGTGTAACTGATCTCTCTACAAGCTGATTTGTTTGTAGCTGAATTCTCAGCAAAGTGTTTTGTTTGTAGCTGACCTCTCTTCAGGGTGATTTGTTTCTAGCTGATTGCTCTACAGGTTGATTTGTTTGTAGATGAACTCTCTACAGTGTAATTTGCTTGTAGCTGAACTCCTTACTTTGTGTCTAGTTTGTAGCTGATCTCTCTACAGGGTGATTTGTTTGTAGCTGATCTCTATACAAGTTGATATGTGTGTAGCTGTTCTATCTGCAGGGTGATTTGTTTGTAGCCGATCTCTCTACAAGGTAATTTGTTTGTAGCTGAACTATCTATAAGGTGATTTGTACGTAGCTGATCTCTCTGCAGATTGATTTGTTTTAGCTGAACTCTCTACAGGGTGATTTGTTTCTAGCTTATCTCTCTACAGGTTGATTTGTTTGTTGCTAATCGCTCTAAAGGTTGATTTGTTTGTAGCTGAACTCTCTGCAAAGTGTTTTGTTTGTAGTTGATTTCTCTACAAGGTGATTTTTTGTAGCTGACCTCTCTTCAGGGTGATTTGTTTCTAGCTGATTGCTCTACAGGTTGATTTGTTTGTAGATGAACTCTCTACAGTGTAATTTGCTTGTAGCTGAACTCCTTACTTTGTGTCTAGTTTGTAGCTGATCTCTCTACAGGGTGATTTGTTTGTAGCTGATCTCTATACAAGTTGATATGTGTGTAGCTGTTCTATCTGCAGGGTGATTTGTTTGTAGCCGATCTCTCTACAAGGTAATTTGTTTGTAGCTGAACTATCTATAAGGTGATTTGTACGTAGCTGATCTCTCTGCAGATTGATTTGTTTTAGCTGAACTCTCTACAGGGTGATTTGTTTCTAGCTTATCTCTCTACAGGTTGATTTGTTTGTTGCTAATCGCTCTAAAGGTTGATTTGTTTGTAGCTGAACTCTCTGCAAAGTGTTTTGTTTGTAGTTGATTTCTCTACAAGGTGATTTTTTGTAGCTGACCTCTCTTCAGGGTGATTTGTTTCTAGCTGATATCTCTACAGGGTGATTTTTTGTAGCTGACCTCTCTTCAGGGTAATTTGTTTCTAGCTGATATCTCTACAGGGTGATTTTTTGTAGCTGACCTCTCTTCAGGGTAATTTGTTTCTAGCTGATCGCTCTACAGGTTGGTTTGTTTGTAGCTGAACTCTCTACAGGGTGATTTGCTTGTAGCTGAACTCCTTATATTGTGTCTAGTTTCTAGCTGATCTCTCTACAGGGTGATTTGTTTGTAGCTGATCTCTCTACAAGTTGAATTGTGTGTAGCTGATCTCTCTGCAGGTTGATTTGTTTGTAGCCGATCTCTCTACAAGGTAATTTGTTTGTAGCTGAACTGTCTGTAAGGTGATTTGTTTGTAGCTGATCTCTCTGCAGGTTGATTTGATTTAGCTGAACTCTCTACAGGGTGATTTGTTTGTAGCTGAACTCCTTACATTGTGTGTAGTTTCTAGCTGATCTCCCTACAGGGTGATTTGTTTGTAGCTGATCTCTCTACAAGTTGATTTGTGTGTAGCTGATCTCTCTGCAGGTTGATTTGTTTGTAGCCGATCTCTCTACAGGTAATCTATTTGTAGCTGAACTCTCTATAAGGTGATTTTTTTGTAGTTGATCTCTCTGCAGGTTGATTTGTTTTAGCTGAACTCTCTACAGGGAGATTGCTAGTAGCTGAACTCCTTACATTGTGTCTAGTTTCTAGCTGATGTCTCTACAGGGTGATTGTTTGTAGCTGAACTCTCTACAGGGTGATTTATTTCTAGCTTATCTCTCTACAGGTAGATTTGTATTGATTTGTTCATTGCTGATCGCTCTAAAGGTTGATTTGTTGCAGCTGAACACCCTGCAAAGTGTTTTGTTTGTAGCTGATCACTCTAAAGGGTAATTTGTTTGTAGCTGATCTCTCTCCACAGTGACTTTGTTGCAGCTGAACACCCTGCAAAGTGTTTTGTTTGTAGCTGATCAATTCTCTAGAGAGTGACTTAATTGTAGTTGAATTCTCTACAGGGTGCATGACTTGTTTATAGCTGAACTTTCTTCAGTGTGACTTGTAATGTTCTGAATCTCTATAGTGATATATTTGCTTAACTCTCCACATGGTGACTTGCTTCTTGCTGCACTGTCTATAAGATTAACTGTTTGCAGCTGAACTCCCTACAGAATAACTTGTGATGTAATAAATAACTTGTGATGTAATAAAATTCTATAATGGAGTAAATAAATTAGCCGAATGCTCTATTAGGGTGACTGTTCTATTAGAGTATCTCGATCTCGCATTTGCTACACGTAGTTGGCTTTAGAATCATAACTCAGTGGTTTGTGATCCGATTCTTCTGTACTACTGCAAGGCCTTTCTATGAATATTATTCCAGCTATACACCGATTTTCAGCTCATTGCTCTAAGCGGTTTGCCTAGTAGGCGTGAAAACTATTATTTTTTATTCGTAAAAATCGATCGCGTAATTGTGACACAGGTTGGGTTTTGTGTCATATCTCCGTGGTCTGTATCTCGATTCCTTTCAAACCACCAAAAGGCACTCCTACGATGGTTACTCCATCTACATAGCAATTTTCAACTCATTCCATGAAGCGGTTTACCCTGTAGGCGTGACAACAAATCAATCTTGTTTTACGCGAATAATCGGTAATAACTCCTGAACCATTCATCGGATTTGTACCAAATTTGATGCTAGGATTCGCCTTTGGACTCCCTTTCTGTGTGCCAAATTTCAAGGCGATCGGAGTACGCGTTTGCTTGTTATAGCAATTTTTGCAAGTGTGCGAAAAGACGAAGAAGAAAAAGAAGAAAAAAACCAAGAAAAAAAACGAAACTTTGGCAGTTCGTATCTCGGAAATGGCTGGAGCGATTTCCTTCAAATTTGGAATGTAGACTCCCTTGGCTGGCGGGCAACTGTGTAGCAAATTTGGTTCCAATCAGATAAGTGATCACCGAGATGCAAAGGTGTGAAAATGACGTTTTCGTTCTTCCTGTCAATATACTCACGGGTGTGGCGCGCCGGCTTCTTGGGCCGCACGACACACTACCGTGTGTCTTGATTCGTCTACCGTATTTCTATAATTATAAACCGTTAAAAATATTTCGTCGAAGGTAGCATCCGACGAAAATTAATTACACGAAAATTTTTTACCATCGTAATATTCGAGAGGTTGAACGAATTCGGCAAACTACTTTCTGGCCACCTGGATCGAGGCTTGGCCATTGGCGTGTCAAACATATGCCTGCTGCAGTCTTTTAAAAACAAAGTTCTCCCTGAGAGGGGTTCGTCTCGCTTCGTCGATTTCGCTGCACGTTGGTAATGATGCCATTCCGTGATAGACAGCTACTACAGGACACATTAAATAAAGTATATATGTACAAATATGCAAGTTGCATGGAATGAGCTTCTACCACTCCAGTCCATTGCTTGATTTGTGACGGGCAGCTTCTAAATCTGAGGCACAGCCTCCATGGAACGGAGATGCCACACTTCAGTTTCGCTGCTTGTCGTTCTGCTTCTCAAAAAATGGCCGTATAGAATTAATAAAGTTATGTAGCTAATTCACTGTTAAAAAATTTTCGTCGCTTGAGGACACCGGTGAAAATTTTTTAACACGAAAATTTGTCTCGTGAAAATTTCTCGCAGCTTATATTTATAGAAATATGGTATTTGTGTGATCTTCAGGTTAAAATTGTGCTTTTGTGTGTTTATGGAGTATGTTGATAGAATTGGGCCATGGAAATAGAGAGGGACCTTTAGAGATCTACAATATCCCTATCAAGACACGGTAGTGTGTTGTGCGGCCCAAGAAGCCGCCGCGCCACACCATGAGTATATAACAGGAAAGAAAACACAATTTTCACACCTATGTAACTCTGTGATCCTTACTCCAATTGGAACCAAATTTTTTAGGGAAGTGCCGGCTAGTTTGGGGAGTCTACATTCCAAATTTGAAGAAAATCGCTCTAGCCATTTCCGAGATAGATCTACGAGCGAACAAAATTTCGTTTTAATTTCTTCGTTTTTTTCTTCATCTTCATTTCGCACACTTCGCAAAATGCGCCATAAAACATGAATGCGTGCTCGGATATGGCTGAAATTTGGCACACTGAAAGGGCTCTTTAAGGCGGATCTCCGTACCAACTTTAGTAGGAATCCGATGAAAATTCACGCAGTTATGACTGATTATTTGCGTAAAATAAGGTTGAAGGTCTGTCAAGCCTACAGGGTAAACCTCTTGGAGGAATCAGTTGAAAATTGATATGTAGATGGAGCAACCATCGTAGGAGTGCCTTTTTATGGTTTGAAAGGCATCCGGATAAAGACCATGGAGATATGACACAAAACCCAACCTGTGTCAAAATTATGCGATCGATTTTTATGAATAAAAAAGCTATTAGGTTTCGTGTCTACCAGGCAAACCACTCAGAGCAACGAGCTGAAAATCAGTATGTAGCTGGAATAATCATCATAGAAAGTCCTTGCAGTTGTACAGAAGAATCGGAGTACAAACCACTGAGGTATGATTCGAAAGACAACTACGTGTAGCAAATGCGAGATCGAGATACTCTAATAGAACAGTCACCCTGATAAAGCATTCAGCTGTGTTTATAATTTACTCAATTATATTACATTGTAAGTTATTCTGTAGGGAATTCAGCTACAAACAAGTCACCCTGTAGAGAGTTCAGCTAGAAGAAGTTACACAGTAGAGAGTTCAGCTACAAAGAAACTACCATGTAGAGAGTTCAGCTGCAAACAAATCGCCCTGTAGAAAGATCAGCTACAAGAAGTTACCGTGTAGAGAGTTCAGTTACAAATAAATCACCCTGTAGAGAATTCAGCTACAAACAAGTCATCTGGTAGAAAGATCAGCTAGAAGGATCACCTTGTAGAGAGTTCAGCTACAAAGAAATCACCTTTTCTTCTTCCTGTGGTAAAGGAAAAAATTATAGTTTAAAAAGCCTTATAGCCGGCCAAAGGCCGGCTTTGGGGTGTACAAATACAAAAAGAAGTGAAATCTAATCCAAAACAGCCAAGCTGTAAAAAAAGTGTGGCCCTCAGAAAGGCTATAGTGAAAAAAGATGTGAAATCCAAGGTGGCGGCCAAGAAATGGCTGTGATGGTAGGTTAATGGTAAAAATTTTAATAACGACAATTCAGGTGAATTTTGTGCCAAGACCAAGTGGCATCAAATTGTTGATATTAAATTTTTTACCATTAACCTACCATCACAGCCATTTCTTGGCCGCCACTTCAGATTTCACATCTTTTTTCACCATAGTTTTTCTGAGGGCCGCACTCTTTTTACAGCTTGGCTGTTTGGGTTAGATTACTACTACTACTACATATGTGACCGGATCTACGAAAACCAGACATATTTTTTTCAAATTCCTGTTTATTACCTATTTATAATCTACTTTAGCCAAGTGTGCTCACTGTCAAAGTTTTAGCCTCATATGCCAGTAACTTTAGCAGTTACAGTCCTACAAAATAACAATAACAGAAAAATCTATTAATTTTGTACAGCAAGTATAGGGAAAATAAATTACAGGTGCTTACAAAAACAGTTGTAACTTACCAACGGATTGACATAGGGAGGTAAAATTTTCACCATCGTGTTTGCCATGAACAGGGGAATCAATTACTGGGCAAGTTTATCCTTTACTCCCCTTCTTCACTGCATAAAAAGGCAAAATTCGTGATGAGAAATTGATCACATACAATCACTTTGACATGACGTAAACAAATGCTCATAACTTACATCTACTGCAATGAAACAATGATTTTCCAACTCCTCTTGAGCAGGTGAATAAGATTCTGTCCAGGTTTTATTGTTAGTTCCTTCCTTCACTATAAAAGAACACCCATCATAGTACTTCATTACTAGGCCTGCATCAAATATTATGTTAGCACAATAAAAAGCATAATAGGCTGGAGTGTTATGCCAGCATAATGCTAACACATTAGGTGGATATTTCAAACTATGCAGCTTAATTCCATCAATACTCCCTAATAGAGCAGTCAGTGGAAGCTGCAAACTGCAATAGAGCACTAAAATGCATCGTACGAGTTCATTATATCAATACTCTCTAATAGAACAATCACTTTGTGGTGAATACTCTAATCATTCACTGATTAAAATATTCTAAGAAAGGTTACTAACCTACGTAGGAGCATATTGCAAGCCCAATGGGAAACACTGAAAAGCACAATAGGCAAAACGTTAGGGAAATTCCTGAAGCAAAATTTAGAGCATAATATTTGACTCAAGCCTAACAGTTACTGAATACAGTGGAACCTCTCTTAACAAACTCCCTGAATTACAGACACAATTGAAAACACCTCCACAATAAGGATAAACAAAAATTTTTTGGTCCCAACAGATCTGGTAAATACATTTTTACCTCTGAAGTAGAAAAAACTCTATTACAGCAAAAAGTGGCCAAAAATTCTGGGTCCCAAAATGTCCATAATAGAAAGGTTCCAGAATTTTTTATCTAAGGACACTTTCTATTATTTCCCATTGCCAGGACAACTACTATACATCTAAAGGTAAACTGTCTGTTCAAAGGATGTTACTTGTTTGTAGTTTGCTGCTTCAACTTTTTGAGAGAATAGTGTCTCCATGACAATTTTGAGTTGTCTTTTTTTCTTTGTCTGTATGTGTTACACTGGTACTGCCACAGGTTGAAGCTGTTTACATACAACACTCTGCTATCTATGAGAAGTTTGTGGTATGTCTCCAAGGATTCAGCACCATGTCTAGATGCTAATGGCTTCATGAGACTAAAGGTATGACCCAACTAAGCATAGGGTGTGTATGTGTTAGTGCATCATGTTGTTGTTCCTCCATATGTACAAGATATGCCTGCTTCATCTGTATTCATAGGACCTAGAAGGCACTGATATTGTTTGAGACATTCACCTACCACAAGAACCCACTGAAAGCTACCTACAGGTAACAGTTAACAAATTTTATGATATTGTTGTTATTTTAATCTACAATTCAACTAGTCACTACTGGAATGTCATGATGAACTCAAGATTGTAACAATTGGACATACGCTACCCTAAATACTGTACAGTGGAACCTTTCTTATGAAGGACCATGTATCCCAGTAAAGTATGCTGTACATTTAACCTCCTATAAAGGACCATTTCTGAGGTCCCTATAGGCCTTTATCAATAACTAGGGCTGAGCGATTGTGGCATTTTGCTATTTTCACAATTGTAGAATGCAACATCATAAAATTATCACGATTATGATAAATATCATGATGTTATATCAGCATCATGCATGCACAACTTTGTATGAATTATTTAATACAAGGTGAAATCGTGTATAGCTTGTGTTAAGACCGTAGGCAGTTATTTTTATTATACAACCAAGTACTAAAGATAAACAGTATAATAAATAATAATATTATCCTTAGAATTCAATGGTTTCTAACAGGTAAGCTTTAAACTGTGTAGTAAGATTTATTCACACAGTGAACTGTATCGGAAATGTAGGCTTGTTTTCTGGATCAAGTTCTTCCACAACAGAATGCACCACCATTTTGAATGTACTAATGCACACTTACATGTGATGTCACAACATCATGATTATTTATAACACATATCAACATCACAATGTTCAAAGACAATCAAGATTTATCCCAAAATCAATATGATCTCCCAGCCCTACCAATAACCTCTGAAATCTTTTATAACAGTAAAATTAATTCCATCAAGATCAGATGGTCCCAAAACAAGGGCGGATTAAGGGGGGGTGCTTGGGGTGCTGAAGCACCCCCCTCCAAAATTTTAAGCTAGGAAGCTTTTAGAAGTTGCAGTATAGATGCAATTGCATCCTATACATATGTATGGGCAATGAAAAGATGGAAAGAGAAGAGAGAATGGCTAATCTTTACTTAGAATTACTAAGAGGGGTTCAAATTATACTTTTGGTATGAGACTTAACCTAAAAGCTGCTAAAAATCGAAATACTAAATACTCTAATAGAACAGTCAACTACTCTAAAAGAACATCCATCATAATGTTTTTTCAAGAAGTTGCCAGTGTGTTTTCTTGACCTGTGCACAGCTATCTTACCATTGCTCCAAACATCCTGCCATATACTAATCACTTTCTGAGAACAACTTCTGTGAAATAGTTTAATATTATAGTGGGTATTTTCAGTTGTTGCTACATTGATGCTTGAGTTAACATGTTTGAGTAAAACAGTTAATTTCTTAGCATGTATACAGTTAACAAGGTTGTATAGTATCTGAAAACTATTTATTTTTGCTTTATCAGTACCAAAGTTTCATGCTGTATTTATCTGAATCTAGCATCAATTGAGGCTAATAAAATTTAATGTCATACAGGGTTTGCACTTCCAAATCCCTTGAAGCTCAACTTTATAAGCTCAAATGATACCATATACAGCATTTACGCAATCACGTTATAAGGGGTTAGTTGTGGCCAAAAACCAGTTGTATATAAGTGACTTTCGACTCTGGTTGTAAAAAAATAATATGGTGATAAAGCCATATAGTTGAAAAAATCAGATTGAAATAGTAACAGAACAGCCTTTAGCTATATATACTACAAAGTTGAAGTTATTCTTGTGTGCATTTTACAGTGACCTTAAGATCCAATCCTGTGTATGTCTTTGACAATCCACTATTATGTATTGCCTTATAATCCAATAGCATTTAAAGGTGTAGTTTTGTTTTTCTAAAATTACTTACATGCAACTGAACTCATCCATCTTGTACCCCCACAATCTTTCAGTACAATAGAGTATTTGGTTAAAAATAGCTTCCAGATTCAATCTTGTGATAACTATACTCCAAAAATTTCCAGAAGAAGCATCACCCCCAGACTCCCCTAGTTGGAAAATTCTACGTATGTGTACTCTACACACTGCATGGTGAGAGTATACTTGCCCTCTCAAGCCCTCTCTTCGATTCATTGTTACTGTTTGGATGTTATAGTGTGAGCCATGAGACTGTAAAGCTCACTAGTTACACCTTAAGCCAAGTAATACGTGACACTAAATTTAGCCATCTTGTATATTGATGAGTTTAGCATATAAATTTCGTGAATTGATGTAATCAATTAGCAAAAAACCAAACTCTAAGATTGCTAAATTTAATGTACTGCTAAATTAAGGTATTTCAAACACAAAATTAATGGCAAGTATTGATTATGTATAGC
The DNA here is from genome assembly GCF_963678975.1 of Dysidea avara. Lineage (NCBI taxonomy): Eukaryota > Metazoa > Porifera > Demospongiae > Dictyoceratida > Dysideidae > Dysidea > Dysidea avara. The sequence continues at coordinate 58,656,199 of NC_089272.1, forward strand.
TGCATCCTTCTCCTTCCTGTTCTTTATGTAAAGAATATATTTTTAGTTACTGACTGAGCCCTTATATGACAGCTAGTATTACAACTGTTCTGGAATAATGGTGTCATTTCATCATTATTACACTTAGGTGACTTACAATGCTTGTAAAGCATTGTGAAAACATTGTGAATCACTTAAACAAAGTGGCATCATTTTTCAGTCAAAATTATTGCCAAATTTTAGTACTGATCATGAATAAGCTAAATTTGCAAAAATTTTCTGTGGGGGCATACCCCCAGACCCCTCTGGATAGAGCATGCTCTGCATGCTGAGTGTGCTTCGCACACTATAGCTAGTTACATTAACCAGCTATCACTTTTCTTATCCAACCAACCATTATGTTAGCACCCCCCTTCTGAAATCCTAGATCTGCCCCCACAAAGTGTCCATTAAATAGAGTTTCCACTTTATGTATGTTTATAATTAGATAACTAGCTAGTCATTGTCAACGTACAGCACGAGAAGTATCTCGGTGTGAAAGTTCCTATAGTGACGGTCGCTCACGCACTGCCGACTTTCAAGACTGACCAGACTGGCAGGGGGTCCGATGGAAGCCAACCGCCTCCACCCACCGTAGTCAGAAACATTCAAGCAGCGATTTAGATGAGTACTGGAAGCAATCTGGATATGGGTACTCTCGCGTCAGTGGCCTAGCCTTGCCATCAGTTGGATTATAGGTTGATTTATGAGTTAGTCACTTACCCTCTGGCAATCGGAAACTATTGTTCTTCCTTTCCAGCCATTGCTGGGTGGCAGTCATTAATGAGTATACATGTTTACTCTGTCAGACCATGTGGTGGTGGGACTGGTATGAGCTGGTTAATGCCTGGCAGTGTAACTGATAGACACAAGACCATGATTTCATGTGACTAGCAAGCACAACTCCGGTTTCATACAACCCACATGCACCCTTCATGCCAGCTTGTCTACACTACACATTCAACAGAGCTAGTACCTTCTATATACAACACAATTTAAAGCTCAGTATATTAATGACCAACTGATAACGCACATGCTCATTGCTATAATAGTACAACACAATAGCTAACATTAATTTTGCAACACTACACAAGCAAAACGTAAAGGAAGGTAAAAAAACAAATATAACCAGTTACCACCAAGTGTGCACTGATGTGAGAAGCACAGCTCAAGATTCACTATCAATATCTTCTGGTAAATGATACTTCCGTGTTAATGTATTGACAACATGGCTTCAAGTTCACTATCTGAACACTTGGATTGTTCTGCACATACATATACTGGAATCAGTACTGAATGTGTGTTCTTCATCCTTATGGTAAACAACTCTCAGATTCTTCAGTGTTAACAGTGGTTATTCAGCAATATTGTGTGTAGGTATGGATTCCATCATTGCACCTCCCATTTCCTGTAGGATTGGTTTCAGAACAATCTAATATTTACGGTACACTCTACTAATGTACTAGTAACTAATGACATGGTATATTGATACACAAAGTTACTGATGTGTACATGTCCTCCAAAATAACACAAATGTAATTAAACTGTAAAATTATTAAAATGTCCAGTATGGTAACACGAATAGTAATTTCAATAAGCTATTTACACGGCACTGACGATGTAAACACCAGAAAACATAATCCTTTTCTAACTGCTCTTACTGGCAGGCTTACAAAATAACACAACTGCTAGAAGCGCTGCTGGGTTACAACAAGCTTACCACAGAAGTTAGCGTCAATGGTCATTTCAAATCACTCGTGTACTAGAACACGCACAGGCAATTTCGCCCTCGAGTAGAACAGTAATTAGCCCAATTATCGCAACGCTTAGGCTGTAATTCTTCTACAACGTGCACAAAGGTGGCTTCTAACGAATTCGCGCTGCACTGGTATCTATGGTGACGGTCACTCGCGCTCGAGACACGGATGGTATTTCACGTCTGTTGCGTCATATTGGGAATTTGTACAGAGATATCACGTGAGTTACTTCCGTTTCTAATCCCTGTTGGTATACTGTATCTATGCTTTAGGGAAGTACGCCCACCCGGGCCCGCGCTAATGCGGTGTTTGTACATCATGTAGCTGAAGTCGTAGGAGCAGGGACTGTTGAATCGTTTTCTAAATAGTTATGACATTGCACAACACGCATGTACTAAATGAGATCTTGCAATTATTAAATATACACTACTGGACAATATATCCATGCTATTACCTAATCTGGCGCGGCCGCCCCTTCAATTAGAGATTAATCTCTAATCGAAGTGGCGGCCGCGCCAGACTAGCTATTACCATGGAATTCCCATGATCCTCATGAAATACCCATGAAAGTTACAGTTGATATTTTTCACGGGTAATGAAATACCCATGAAATACATGGAGCAAAATAATGTACCAATGAAAAACCCATGAACGAGTGAGTTTTCATGGGTTGGTATGTAGCTATGTAGACTATGTACAACCCATAAAAAACCTGTGAAATCACACCAATGCATGAAATATGTGTGGAAAGCCTATGAAATACAACCATAGGTTTTCCACAGGATTTTCATTGGTGTGATTTCACAGGTTTTTCATGAGTTGTACATGCATACAAACCCATGAAAACTCACTCATTCATGGGTCATCCATGGGTACAATATTTTACCCCAGCATTTCATGGGTATTTCAGTACCCATGAAAAACTTATCAACTGAAGCTTTCATGGGTATTTCACAGGATAATGGGAATTCCATGGTAATAGCATAGAATACTGTCCAGTAGTGATAATAATAATATCAGTGGGATTTTCTATCCACGCCGGGCATTGCTGATCGGCCCATCTGCTACAATCACCCAGATATCGTATAGTTGTAGTTAAACAGAGTAACAGAGGCTACTTTATTGATTTTACCAAACCTGCAGGTGATTCCCGCATGAAGATGAAAACTACTGAAAAGCTTGATAAATAGCTACCATATTGTTGTTCAACAGTCATAGAATATCTTGATTTCTGTAGTTCCCTTGGTCATTGGTGCATTGGGCTCTGTTCCTCTTGACCTTTCGAAAATTATTAATGGTTAAAGGTATTGGATTTTGAAAGAAGTGGGATGTTAAAATAATCTAATCCAAAACAGCCAAGCTGTAAAAAAAGTGTGCGGCCCTCAGAAAGGCTATGGTGAAAAAAGATGTGAAATCCAAGGTGGCGGCCAAGAAATGGCTGTGATGGTAGGTTAATGGTAAAAATTTTAATAATGACAATTCAGGTAAATTTTGTGAAGCGGCACAAAAATTCACCTGAATTGTCGTTATTAAAATTTTTACCATTAACCTACCATCACAGCCATTTCTTGGCCACCACCTTGGATTTCACATCTTTTTTCACCATAGCCTTTCTGAGGGCCGCACACTTTTTTTACAGCTTGGCTGTTTTGGATTAGATTTCATTTCTTTTTGTATTTGTATACCCCAAAGCCGGCCCATAGGCCAGCTTTGGGACTTTTTTAACCTATGTTTTTTTTCTTTACTACAGGAAGAAGAAACGATGAAGTAGATGTACTTTAAATATTTTATCAGTAAATGTACAAATTATATATATATAATACATATGTGACCGGATTTGCGAAAAGGGGCCTTCCACACACATCCAATTTGCCAACTTTGACAATTGATAACTTCAGATTGGAAAGAGCTATTGCCTTGAAATTTGGGCAGTTTGCAGCTGAACTCTCTACATGATGGTTTCTTTGTAGCTGAACTCTCTACAAGGTAATTTCTTCTAGCTGATCTCTCTACAGGAAGATTTGTTTGTAGCTGAACTATCTACAAGTAATCAGGACCACTTTTCAGCCACTTGAATTTGCAAAAAGATCGAGATACTCTAATAGAGCAGTCATCGCATTATACTCTAATAGAACAGTCATGGTGATAGTTAGAGCATTCGGTATACAATATCAATACTCTTATTACACTGGTTGATCTAAGCCATTATATCCATTTTAATTGTTTTCAAATTACTTTCTAATGAACCATCTGCATAGAATTGCACAATAGGCTAATTGATAATGCATGTTATGTATTAACAATTACAATCAAAATTGCTTCTGTATCTCAATAGAACTAAACTCACTTTGTATCATGAAAGCAAAATTAGCTACTAGCTATATATTAAATTGAATTAATTGGTATACAGTAGCACAAAATTACCTGGATATATTCTTGGTGTAAAAAACAGAAAGAGACCGTGAGCTTCCAGATGCCATTTCAGAACATGTATTTTCAAAAATTTTCCCAGGGAGCATGTCCCCAGACTTCCTTAGCTTAGAATGTTAATACATGCTGTAGCTAGCACACACAAAATACATTACAGTAGATAATGTGATTTAAATTTCAAATCAATAAAATGTAGTGTGCATGACTATGACCTCCATTGTAGTCCATGAATGGCCTGACCACTCAAAATCTCTGGGCTCCGGCCCTGTCTACAAGGTAACTTCTTCTAGCTGATCTCTCTACAGGGTGATTTGTTCATAGCTGAATTCTGTACAGGTGATTTGTTTGCAGCTGAGCTCTTTACAAAATGGTTTCTTTGTAGCTGAACTCTCTACAAAGTAACTGATCTTTCTACAGGGTGATTTGTTTGTAGCTGAACTACCTAAAAGGTAATTTCTTCTAGCTGATCTCTCTACAGGGTGATTTGTTTGTAGCTGAATTCTGTTCAGGTGATTTGTTTGCAGCTGAGCTCTTTACATAATGGTTTCTTTGTAGCTGAACTCTCTACAAAATAACTTCTTCTAACTGATCTTTCTACAGGGTGATTTGTTTGTATAGCTGAACTATCTACAAGGTAATTTCTTCTAGCTGATCTCTCTACAGGGTGATTTGTTTGTAGCTGAATTCTGTACAGGTGATTTGTTTGCAGCTGAGCTCTTTACAGAATGGTTTCTTTGTGGCTGAACTCTCTACAAGATAACTTTTCTAGCTGATGTCTCTACAAGGTGACTAGTTTGTAGCTGAACTCTCTACACGGTGGTTTCTTTGTAACTGAACTTTCTACAAGGTGACTTCTTCTAACTGATCTTTCAATAGGGTGATTTGTTTGTAGCTTCACTCTCTATAATGTAACTTCTTCTAACTGATCTCTCTACAGGGAGATTTGTTTGTAGCTGAACTCTCTACAGGTGATTTGTTTGAAGCTGAACTTTCTAAATGATGGTTTCTTTGTAGCTGAACTCTCTACAAGTTAACTTCTTCTAGCTGATCTCTCTACAGGGTGATTTGTTTGTAGCTGAATTCTGTACAGATGATTTGTTTGCAGCTGAGCTCTTTACAGAATGGTTTCTTTGTAGCTGAACTCTCTAAAAGGTAACTTCTTCTAACTGATTTTTCTACTGGGCAATTTGTTTGTGGCTGAATTTTCTACAGGGTGATTTCATTGCAGATGAACTCTCTACTTGGTGGTTTCTTTGTAGCTGAACTATGTAGAAGGTAATTTCTTCTAGCTGACCTCTCTACAGGGTGATTTGTTTGTAACTGAATTCTGTACAGGTGATTTGTTTGCAGCTGAGCTCTAAACAGAATGGTTTCTTTGTAGCTGAACTCTCTACAAGGTAACTTCTTCTAGCTGATCTCTCTACAGGGAGATTTGTTTGTAGCTGAATTCTCTACAGGTGATTTGTTTGAAGCTGAACTCTCTAAATGATGGTTTCTTTGTAGCTGAACTCTCTACAAGTTAACTTCTTCTAGCTGATCTCTCTACAGGGTGATTTGCTTGTAGCTGAATTATCTACAAGATAACTTCTTCTAGCTGATCTTTCTACATGGTGATTTGTTTGTAGCTGAATTCTGTATAGGTGATTTGTTTGCAGCTGAGCTCTTTAAATAATGGTTTCTTTGTAGCTGAACTCTCTCAAGGTAACTTCTTCTAGCTGATGTATTTACAGGGTCACTAGTTTGTAACTGAATTCTCTACATGGTGGTTTCTTTGTAACTGAACTCTCTACAAGGTAACTTTTTCTAGCTCATCTTTCTACAGGGTGATTTATTTGTAGCTGAATTCTGTACAGGTGATTTGTTTGCAGCTGAGCTCTTTAAAGAATGGTTTCTTTGTAGCTGAACTCTCTACAAGGTAACTTCTTCTAGCTGATGTCTCTACAAGGTCACTAGTTTGTAGCTGAGCTCTCTACATGGTGGTTTCTTTGTAACTGAACTCTCTACAAGGTGACCTCTTCTAGCTGATCTTTCTACAGGGTGATTTGTTTGAAGCTGAACTCTCTACAAGGTAACTTCTTCTAGCTGATCTCTCTACAGGGTGAATTGTTTGTGGCTGATCTCTCTACAGGGTGACTTGTTTGTAGCTGATCTCTATACAGGTTACTTGTTTCTAACTGATCTCTTGAATTCTCTTCGGGTGACTGCTCTATTAGGATGACTGCTCTATTAGGATGACTGCTCTATTATAGGATGACTGCTCTATTAGAGTATCTCGATCTCGCACTTGCTACACCAAGTTGGATTTCGTGTTATAACTCCGTGGCTTTAAGTCTGATTCTTCTACACCATTGAAGAGCCTTTCTAAGATGATAACTCCATCTGTACAGCGATTTTCAAAGCATTACCCCAAGCGGTTTACCTGGTAGGCGTGGCAAGCAGTCGTTTTTTATTAGCTAATCTCGATTGCGTAATTGTTACACACTGTTGGTTTTTTCGTTGTATCTTCCTGGTTTTTACCTCGATTTCTTTCAAACCACAAAAGGTTTGAGGTTCAATAGTTAACCTATTCACCCACCGATTTTCAGCTTCTTCCCATACGCGGTTTACCCTGTAGGCGTGACAACATATTGGTGTTATTTTTCGTGAATAATTGCTCATAACTCTTATCCTGTTTATCGTATTCCAGTCAAAGTTGGTACAGAGATGCGCCTTTATACCCCCCTTCTGTGTGCCAAATTTCAAGGCAATCGGATATTGCGTTCGCGTTTTATAGCAGTTTTTGTAAGTGTGCGAAAAGAGGAAGAAAATAAGAAGAAAAAAAAGCGAAGAAACTAAGCCAATTTTTGAAGTCGAATATCTCGGGAACGCTTGAAGCGATTTCGCTCAAATTTGGAATGTGGAGTGCTGAAAGTGGAGGGAGTGTCCACAGCAAAAATCGTCTTGTTTCATCAAGGAAGTACAGAGCTACGGAGGTGCGAAAATTGCGTTTTCTTTCTTCCTGTCAATATACTCACGGGTGTTACGCGCCGGCTTCTTGGGCCGCACGTCACACTACCGTGTGTCTTGATTACAACACTCAAGTAGCTCAAGTCCCTAATAAAACAGTCCGAGTTTTGAAGCAGTGGTATCAGTTTATCATCACATGGAAAATTGAAACCAATGTTGTGAAAGAGAAGTAAGGTTAGTCTTTGGGTGATACTGAAAATCCAAACCTTCGTGGTTCCTACTTGTATTATAATTATGATATCATGTATACTACCATTTTCATTGTTATAATAAATAATTAATGAAAAATATGTACACTACTGAAGTTTCCTTCTATTTTCCAGTGATAGTTAGTTGCCTACACCCCTGGGGTAGCTGGCCTCAGTGGCAATACCACATTGGTTGTCCTTGTTTCGCGACATCTTAATGTAGCCTTCATTACCCCAAGTCTCACCCCAGCTGTGACAAATATAAACACAAACTTCATTGAATTAATATACACAAGTACACATCACTCTTTTCTTACCTGTTTTTAACCAGCCAGTAAGCTTCATCATCATCCTCACCATATCCAACTACTAATACACCATGATCCAAATCCTCAGAGCTGCAGTCCTCTTCATCATATATTCCATTCCTGTAGAGCTGCACAATTGTGACAGCAACTAGATCATGTAAAGTATTATAATGCATACAGTACTTGGAATGAGAAATGGCTGGCATCGATAGCAACTGAGATGGGACCAATGTTAGCCACAGCAGTTTGAAGGGCACCCTCATCACCACTACTAATATCAACATATCGGCTGCAAGTAGCACCCTTGCATGATTCTTTGTACACACATTCACTCTCATCCTAACATAAAAACACTATACACACAATAGTTAAAAAGTTACTTACATCAGCAGTATAAGGATAGCACTCTTCTGTGTCAATGCCACCATTGTTGACGACGTACTTAAAGGCATAGTCCATGAGCCCACCCTCACAAGCACGGTTGCCCTGTTTATCAGAGCAGTCCATCAAGTTCTGTTCACTAAGGGACACAAGGTTTCCTGTATTCAGAGCATGTTGACCTTCCAGAGAACCAGTAGCACTAAAAGCCCAACAGCTACCACATTCACCCTATAAAAAGAAGTGTGAAGTACACATTACATTGGTGGTATGTAGCTATGCCTGGTCTTTCACAGCAGTAACAACTCCTTTATCGCGCCAGTCTACCTCACTTGGGAGAGTTTCTTTACTGATGATAGATGATTCCTCTCTAATGCGAGTTGAGTTGGCCATGTTAATCTTGGAAAGGTAGAGCTTGGCAAACTCTTTTGAAGTCTGTGTGGCAAAAATTGAAAAAAATTACATAATATTGTGGTCGTTCCTCCAAGGTCATTTCCGTGTCACACCACTTGCCATCCCAACCCGGAAGTTAAACATGTGACCAACAATTTTATTGACATTACAAACTTAACTCTCATGTATAGGACAAGCAGTGACATAGCCAGCCAATTTTGCATACGATGAACATAATACATATGTAAGAAATACGATCACGTACATGTGAGACATTATTAACAGTGTATGTATGCACACAAGGCCTAAAGCAAGAAATGCTGCTTTATTGCCATGCAAATATTATACCTAACTACATGCAAATCTATAACTTGGAGGTTGTTATCCATAATCAATTAGCTAGCTAGTTTGTTTGTTCAACTAAAGGATCACGGAGTGCAATATTCAGAACTGATAAATAGTATGAAACCCTATTTCCATGTTACATCCTGTCTAGTCCCAGAAGCCAGTTATGGAAGGCAAGTAATCAATGCCAGGATGTAAATATAATACTGTTTTCAGTAAATCTGTACAGTATAGTAGCAATGACAGTGACAATGAATAATCTTTAATAAACTACTCTACATATGACAATTAACACTGTAAAGGTCAACTAACTATACAAAGGCGAGCATAAGTATTTATGCTGTACATAAATACCAGAGACAATTATAATTTTTTAAAAACCCCAGTGAAAATGTTAGGCGAACTAAAGCTTTACCTGACATTGATACACTGCTGCTGCTTTACACAATTTGGTATTCAGGGAATACATCAATAGATTTAGTATGTATAATGGTACAATCATTATTGTGTTCATTATTTACTTATGCACTAAAAAAACTATACAACCTTGGACTACTTCCTTGTATTTTGATCTGACATTTTGTCAGGCAGGTTCCATTGTGGTCAGCCATGCATGATATTTGCCTGACAAATGGCCTATGTCAGGTAGTAATAATTGACTCTGCTTAGTAAGTACAGACCATGACTGTGATACATACGTGCATATATACATACATAAAGATGTCAGTCACTACAGTACATCCTCTCAGTAAAAACAGTAATAAAAGATGATTTGGCCAACGAATATGGCATCCAGATCTTGTGGTTTGTGGTTTTGTTGAGGGTGGTGGTAATGGCTTCGTAGCCAGCTGCTATAGCTCTTCTCTCCCAGTGAACAGCTTGGTGAACAATGAATTCCTTGTAGCACAATGCATGTTGCGGTGTACAGTATATAGCTTGCATGTTGTGGATTAGCTCTTGACATTTGCTGGTAGATAGTTTAATGGGGCGGGGTTGAGAAAGCTGGAATTTTTGCTGTGATGTCCGACGTTGGTTTGCATGCTGGGAATGCACGATGTCGGTGGTGGTAGTTCTTCAGAGGACACTTCTACAGTCTGTGATTAGGAAGATTAGTGTGGGAGGTAACAGCTTAACATAATGGTTGAGATGATGGTGTTGATGAAATGAAATTTTTGAAGATGTTGTAGTTCATGACCTGCTGAGTTGACAACATATCGGTGTTGCAGAGGTGGTGATAATGTAGCTGGGTGGTGATCTCTGTGCTTGGTGTTGATGATTTGCAACAATGATGATGTTGAAGGGTGGAGAACTGTGATAAATAACAGCCAGTAAGGAGAAGTGGGGGTGAGAAATGCCAGACAGCAATGGTGGTTGAGAGGCATGGAAGAGTGTCAGTGTGTGCTTGCAGGATGTGTTGCGCTGTTATTGAGAACATAACTGCTAGGAGACAGTGATTGTCATCCACAGAGGTGATGAAACTGTGAGTAGCTAGTAGAGCAGAGCCATGAATTTGGGGTAAGTAGAATTCTAGGAAAACGGGAACGGAACAGAAACGGAAAGCGGGAACGGAAACGACCAACGGAAAATGCCTGATGAACGTTATCATGTCAATATACGGGTTAGATTTTACAGCATGATGCTTCTTTGTAACATTGTTGGACCCTTTCGTACTGTTCCGCTAAAGCGATCGAAACTCTCTAATAGAGCAGTCACCGTGCATTAAAATACTCTACTAGAACAGTCAAGAATGTTTTAGTTTGTAAACTATGCGGACCTGCTTTAAACCTGTGAATGATATGGCTGGCAAAGATTAGGTATGTAGACTAGCTAAGTCATCAACACTGACTGTTAACTGTTCCTTTAAAACTATAAACATTTAAAAAGATTCAACACCGAAACATGCTTGAAGAAGTTTGTGAAGTATTCTAATTATATAGACTGAAGACAGTGTCTATATAGGCTATGCACTTACATGCAACTTCCTGATAAGAGTTATGTATGATAAGGTATGCTGGTAGCTTGCTTGTCAGCTCCAAGACGTGCATGGCTGGTCTCATATGACACACACTAGCTATATCATCAACACTCTATTTAATTTTTTTTTTCATTAAAGCTTTACAGCACAAGTGCTGAAGGTCTGTAAGACACCTGGTCCTACAGCCTGCTCAAAGACATTAGATACTAAGACATTAGCTACTTAAGGTGTGTTTGAAAAGTTGCAGAAAGGAGAAAAAAAAAACTGAAATAACTATACTCCTTGAAACCATACAAAAGATTCAACAATTAAGAATGAAGTGATTTCAATTGACAGTGTTTAGCTACATAAAGATGTTCCTTGTCAAGATAAAAGTTAGGTAGGTGGTAGATACAGTATGTGTCAGGCTGAGGTGACTCCAATGAAGAGGCTGAGGGTTGCCAGCTATAGTACAATGATTCACAAGCTTTCAATACTAAAAGGCCCCTGGTGAGATACATGGTTTGCAAAACATTCTGTGATTGCTCTATTAGAGTATTTTAATGGACGGTGACTGCTCTATTAGAGAGTTTCGATCATTTTAGCGGAACAGTACGGAGGGTCCAACAATGTTACAAAGAAGCATCATGCTGTAAAATCTAACCCGTATATTGAGATGATAACCTTCATCAGGCATTTTCCGTTGGTCGTTTCCGTTCCCGCTTTCCGTTTCCGTTCCGTTCCCGTTTTCCTAGAATTCTACTTACCCATGAATTTGATGTCCTTGAATGTCAGTCATGTCATGGTTACCAATAATGTTGTAGAATGTAGTAGCAAAAATGGTAACAATGAGTATTAAAGCATTGATAAACTCTATAATATTATATGACAATTAAAACTATACAACATTATAAGCAGTGTTGGGAGTAACGCATTACTTATGTAACGAGTTACGTAATATTATTACTTTTGTGGTACCTAAGTAATATAATGAAATATGCTATAAAAACAGGTAATATAACTCAACTGAGTTACTTTACTTACAAATGTAACGCGTTACCTAAGTAATATAGTTACTGTAACGAGTCTAATATTATGTAATATTATTACTACAAGTAATGAAGTTATTAATCTTGTTAGTAATCCACTGAGTAATGCCTAGCCACAACGAAGTATTGAAGCCTACTGAATGAAGCTTATTCACTAGCTTCTTACTTATAACCAAGATTTGCACATTGTCCAACAACGAAATCATGTCACGTGATAAGGTGGTAGTTTCACACGTGACAGGGACACAAAGTAATATAATATGTAATATTATTATAGTTACTTTATTTTATGGGTAATAGTAACTGCAACTAAATAGTTCAGTTGCAAGTAATATGTAATATGTAACTAGTTACTTTTACTTTTACAAAGTAACTTGCCCAACACTGATTATAAGCCAACTATTATGGATGTACCGATACCACTTTTTACCAGCTAGCTATACAACATTGACAAAATTAATGTCTTTTTACATGTGTGTAAGTTGGTTTATTAAACAGCAGTGGAGATACTGGCTGTTTCTTGTAAATGATGCCTCTATGGCAAGATATCGGTATCAGCCAGTTTTCCACCAAAAATGTATGCTGTAAGTCTTAATAAAAAAATAGAGATTATAAGCGCCAACGGGCGCTTATATAGTCTCTAATCAATATAAGCCCCAGCGTGCGATGTATAGGACTTGCTACGCATGCTACGGTACCACCGTAGCTAAGCACAATAACAACCATCACTCACTAGGTCAGCATACTTGTTCATCTCCACTTCAAAGCTATGTCCCTCGCTGTTGTGTTGCTGCACGAACCGCCAGTTGTCTTCCCACACTAGACGGCGTACGGACTCAGTGGCTGCGTCCTTATACGATTTAGTGTATTGTGACTTCCACAAATCCCAGTCATCGTCCAGGGTGGCGATGGTCACGCCAATAACGGTAGCGAGTACGATCAAAAGCTTCATAGATGAAAGGCGCAGACAACCACCGAAATATTTTTAGACTCACGTGCTTGTGACGTCACTGTACCCTTGTGGTATATACAAATATTTTACGTAGTATCCTCTCCGTAAACTTGCTGTGTGCCAACTGGAGAATTCTAGTAGCTAACTTATCCTGAACAATGCAGAGAATGTGTGGATTTCTCTTAGCCATATAGCAACATAGCAATTGCTGACTGGAAGTATGAGGCCAACAGTATAATGTACTTTAATGTGTAAAATCTAAAGGAATTTACTGAAACCCCTGGAAACCCACTGGGTATGCCAGTCTTATACATGTGTACGTAAAGCCACACTCCCATTCAACAAAATCTTAAATGTCCGGGCACTCTCAGAAAAGTGTATAACACTGACATGATCATGCAGTGTTGATGTTTTACTTTGGTGTGTTCATTGTTGCATTCTTAGTGATTTTCAAGTGCGTATTGGTGCATTTTGCCAACAAGAAGAATGAAAGAGATGCAAACAATAATGTACAGATGGGTCTATTCAGCTCTATGGTGTTCATAGCTGCACTACTGACCTCACTGATGCATGAACCCTGAAAATGTATCAATCATGTAGGTGAAGAGTATAGAATCCCAAATAGGACCTACGTACTATATTACGTATATACACATGCATGGTGATACAAACTGCATCACTGCCAAAGTGGTGTACACCACTGATAAAGCTTCATTATAGCTTAAATTCCTTGTTTAGGTACTGTAACAATGCACAGAATGTGTTGCTATAATTATACACAGCACCATCTTATTGCTGCACATGCATATGCTGCCCAGGTCCATTCAGTCATGGAATTTTTCTGTAACAACTTAAACCGGCTGTGTCCCATAGACCTTCAGCACTTCCACTGTAAAACCTTAATAAATAAAATAAACAAATTCAAATACTGCACTTTCTATTGTGTATAGTGAACAACTGTGAACATCTGTCTCTGCTGGTTTTCAAACCAATGTTATGATCAAGTCTCCCCAGTTCACTAATATACTAGTGATTTAAATAAAGTCTTGCACCAAAGAAGGTTTATAAAACTAGTAGTCAATTCTAGTTAATGTAATTGAGCACACAGTGTTTATTAGTCTTGTTGTTTGTTTAAGAACTGAGCTATTTAAACATTGAGGTAGAAGCATATTAAGCCCCATCTATAGACAGTGGCGGAGGAAGTAGTTGATACTGTATAGCCTAAATATTTCGAGGGGCTGATTTCACGGTTTTGGGTGTTATCAGCGAAAATTTTACCCTTGAAATATTTAGACCTCCAAATATAGTCTAATACAATTTGGGAGTGTTTGCAAATCTGCGAAATTTTTATTTTTAGCAACATTGCTCAACCTCGAAAAATTTTCCCCTCGAAATATTTAGGTTATACGGTATGAGGGGGGCTGACCAGGGGCGGAAATGAACTGAGGCACTACATTGTCTCTGGTTTTTGGTAAGGTAAGACCACAAAAAAGGTCACAACCAGCTGACAATAGCTGCCCACCTCACCAGCTACACATTCATAGCCGATAAACTACATAAAAATCCTTACATAGCTCGCTACACACTGCTCTAATACTGTGATTGCTTTATTAGAGTGACTGCTCTATTTATTAGATAATAAATAAATAATAATAGGTAATTTGTAAGGCAAGTATCTCAATCTTGGCCCCACTCCAAGAAGGATAATCTCACGTGATATCATTCTGAGGGGGGGGAGGGCTATAGATATGTCTAGTAAAAATAATACATTCACTTGTTGGCCCGGTATGCATACATAGATACGCACTAGAATTATGAATTTTTCTGATGATGATGATTGCCAAAAAAAGTTTAAGTATGTAATTATAAACTAATTATCATAATTATCATTACATTTGATTTTACATAAAGTGTGACAGTGCATATAACTGTTATGTACTGTAACCAACAATAATGCATGGTCAATATAAGTTCTTTTATTACTACACTCTATTTGTGCATTTATAAATATTTAAATACAGTGATCATGACTGACTTTAGCTTCAGTTTAAAGGAAATATCCTATTCTCCAAGTACTTCCGTAAAAGTCCTTTTGCTTTAACTATGATTTTTTCTTCTGTGCGAGAACAAAACCTCTTGCACATGTATTCTCTCACATGTCTTGAAACAATGATGAGGAATTGCAATATGGATAGTGAAATCAGTACTGTAACAGCAGTATCATTTGATTCAGTGTACAATGAAACAATAAACAGAGCATGGAGATTCAAAAACAAAAACAATTCTTGTATATTTTGTGTCTTATTTTTCAATGGATATAATGTTGCTTGGATACATGCAACCAGTCCAATTATCAGGGCACAGATCAAGTTGGTATTCCTTGGTAAAGCTGTTAGACTAAAGAACACTGCCCTTAATATTAACTGTAGACCAGTCCAGGAATAAAAGGTATCCTTATAAGGGCCTTTATAAGCATCCAATAATGGTTTGAAACACTGTATATGTTTGAAATGTGATAAAGGTCTGGTAAATAACACAACAATGTTGAAAAGTATAAGTACCAAAAACAGTAGCAAACATACACAAAAAAGAATTAAAAATTTTACTCCAAAAATTGGAACATTTGTATCCACTCCCCAGACCAGTGTAGAGTGTCCAGATGGCAGATGAGTGACTTTTGGGTACAAGAATAAAACATTTGAAACAATGCTCAAAAGTTTGGTATAGGATAATAGGAACAATGTAGCAATCACAGGTAGACCTCTGTTAGCTGTCAGCCTTAATACTCTAAGGGAATACTGGCTTGCTATAATGAACACTACAGCAACAACAACAAGATGCAAAGGAAATGCTAACTGTAGCCACACTTTAGCATAGTCATCCATACCATTATAAAAACATGTTGTAACACCTAAACCAAGATTTGCTAGAGAAATGAAGATATACTCGTATTTCTTGCGATTTGGCAGAAAAATAGGAGTATTTATGCTGATTATGTTAACATATAACAAAATAGCATTGATATCTCCATCTTTAACTGTAAGGTTTAAAACAAAGAGAGACAAGACTAACGCAATACCAGCTATTCCGATTGGTATGATAATTAACAGGTACATGTTGGTACAATACTTACACTGAGATGAACCAAGTACAACACTGAGACCATGTTGACATTTCCCACATAACACACCAGTCCTTTTAAACTGACACTGTGAGTTAGGATTAAAGAGATTAAGATGAGAAGCATAAGGTAAGCAATAGTCAAAGGGGCATAGTATTGACATATTATAATCGTGTGAATTGTTTACAGTAAGTCCACTAATCCAGCTGTTGGCATGACGCATAACAGTTTGATCATTGATATCACAAGTGGTAACAGTTGAATGTAAAATTGGGTCACATTGACAGAATCCATTCTTAAGTGTAAAACCTGTTGGACAAGCAGATAGTTTAATGTAGTACATTTCCATCATTGCTAATTTTGGGGTGATAGAGTATCCATGTTTATACAAGGGGATTGCTTTTAAATAGAGATCACATTCTTTACCACTCTTGTGTTGAACGGCATAGTTTATGGGTGTGCACACATTTCTGTGTAATTCAGCAAGAACTGATTTATTACTGGTGCTACAAGATGACTCTGGCCCATCTTCAATTTTGACCAAAATATCTTCAAATAATGTTGGAACAACGCTAATTATAAAATGAAAATTAACTGTTCGTCCTGGATAAAATAGACCTAACTTATCCTCAAAGCAACTACCATGTTCAAATTTATGATCACATAAACAATGTCTTTTCTTATCTTTTTATGTTCTAGAGAGTCATTCATATAGTGTATAACTTTTTGATTTACAAAACGTGGATTTGATGCAATATACGCTGAGTCTTCACTCCATCCACAGTGCACTACGCCATATTTATAACGTGACAGACGTTCAATGTCATTGCTATTAAATAAAATAAAGTATGTCAAATTTTCTCCACTTTCAAATTCTTTATCTAAATTCCCCCTGTTACTACTGTATTGAAAAATACATGACTTAAGGAGTCTTGGGGATGCTATCAGCAATTCGGGGTATGATTGAAATTGTTTGTTAAATATCAAAGTGTCAAATTTGTTAGCAGTAAAATTAATAGTAGAATATTCTGCAATGTATATGCGACTAATTTGAACAGCAAATGGTACCACACAAAATGAAATTTCAACATAATTTTCAAATTGCAGTAATCCACTTGCCTTAATAATAACAGACTTGTCATCAGAAGATTTAATGTATTTCAGAACAGCTGGTCCTTTCAAATACACTTCGATGTTATTAAAATACATTGAATAGGAATTTTTTGCAAGTTTTAAATTGCTGATCTCAATACGCTCTATCAACACCACTGGAGTAACAACAAATCCATAGTCACTTCTTGAATAAAATACTTTTACAGTTTGTAAGTTGTGATTGTTGTGAAATACACAATCAAGGATGGAGATCATCAGGTTTCTTTCAATGTTGATCCAGGGGTCAACTGTTAACACACTAATGTAGAAATCCAGTAGTGTTCCCTTTTTATTTTGTAGTCTATTATTTGAAAACATGCAGTGGTTTAAGTTTATCTCATTTTCCTTATTACCCAATCTATTGTAACACTCTTTTAGCCTAAAACGTACTATTTTCGGTTTGTATTGCATATTTCTGTATTCGCCTGTAAAACTACAGTAGTTTATGCTAATTATAATTTGACCCTCAAAGTCAGAACAGTATAAACTAAATGATTCTGCCTTCAAATCCGTAAAGTTAGTTTTAGACAAGACAATTTTGATATCATACAAAGCGTCAAACAGATAAATTTTAATTGCTACAGCATTTTGATTTGTATTTGCAGTTTGATATATAGTTTTCGATGTATAACTGGTTGGCTCCACTTAGTCTAGTTGTGTTTTCTATTGAGTCATAGTATAGTTTCAAGCAATTTGCTTTTGTGTTGTTTAGTACAGACTTTCCAAGAATATTTAATGCCTGGATTCCGCATTCTGATACATTGCTTCTGGTTCCTTGTGATAATTGCAAATCTGTAATTGAAACAAACCAGGAATTTAGTACAAATAATCCAACATTCTCAAACACACCAAGATATTGCAAAGTGTATCTATCAAACAACCTGGTAAAGTTATTGGCACAGTCTGTCATCTTTAAATTAAACAGAATAATATAGCTGCTGTTTACTACTGCAATACCAGCTGGTGAGGTACAGTGAATAGTAGATGTTACAATTCCATCAATTTTTGTTCCAGTAATTGTAAGTCTTTCAACATCTTGGATAACAACATCACTGTTTAAGTAATGTTCTCCTGGTAGTAGGTGTAGATGAGTATCAGTGGTAAAATATTTTTCAGATTGTTCAACATAGTGTTGAAGAAGGTAAACGTCATTACCTTCTTCAACACTATGTTGGAATTGCTGTTCATCATCAGCATAATAATCAACATCAGGTGTCACATAGTAAACCTCATAGGTGACTACATGAAACAGTGATACTAGAACTAATACTGTCCCAGTTACTCTGCAAAATCGATAGCAGAAAAACATGAAGGTATCCATTCCAAGCTAGAGTTGAGTGTAAACAGCTATACACTAAGTTGTTTCTTTTATACTATCTACGTACACAGGTGTTTGTGCTGTGTTTTACTGTTTATTATTTATTACTCTTTTTAGTTTGCAGTACAAGATTCCATAGTGAAAAATAACTACGTAGTCATGTATAATAACATGTATAGTTTGTGTACACACCAAACAGCTAGCTAATTTGTCAGGCAAAGTTACACTTGAGTCACAGCAATTTCAATATCATTGTACTGTTTCTCTTTATTGGTCAAAAATATCAACACTGTTGTATTGTCTAAACATGAACTCTCATTGGAGTTCTCCAAATAAGCACCTTATGGAAATGCGGTATGATACTTTCAAATTTATTATGTTGATGACAACTTTGTGCTATATACATCACAACTTAAAAATACGGTAGATTATATGGAATGCATTAATACGGTTTACTATATGAAATTCTACATTATTACAGCAGATCCATATCCAGAGTGTTTGATAGGTTTTGATATTTTGAAAAGGTCCACAATTCACTTGTGCACCACACTCAATAGAAAGATTGAATATATTCTAATAGAGCAGTCAAATACACTAATATAACAGTCAGCTAATCTTAAGTTCTATACACTTTTACAGCAATTCAACAAAAGGTGTTGAAATATATATCACTGAACTGCAATATTTTGGCATGTATTTTTGAAGAAGCATGCCCCTAGACCCTTTAGCTTTCATTTGCTTGCTGTGGATACCTATTTCAAGAAAACTCCACTATTCTCTGAAAAAATACTCTACTGAAAATCCTAATGGGAAATAATGGAAATGACATTTAATTTGTTGCAGCTGTGGTAACTAGCAAACTTTGGTGGTAGCTAATGAGCTATTCCAAAATACTACAAGAAATGTTCCTGATGGTCCAATTTTATTTGGATTATTAATGAATATTATCACTTGAGATCCTTAAAAAAAATCAGGATGTTAGTGATTGCTCTATTAGAATAATTATTGGCATGCACGTGAGGTAAAAACGTACTGACTAGTTCTACTTCATGCATACCATAGCCAGGGCAAGGCATAGCAACAAAATTTTAAGTAAAGAGGCCTAGGATAGGAGGGTAGCTACTAATTAGAATTTAGAAGTAGTTCATACAAATTGTGCAGTATGCAAAGCACACAGCATGTGAAACATTGTATGGGGTCTGGAGGCATGCCTTTTGAATTAGTCTGAAATGGAATTTGTGAGTGAATTTCATTTTAGTGCATGACTGTCTTGATGACTGCGCCATAGGAGTATCTTGACCTTTAAAGGTAGAGGGGCTAAGCCTCTCTAAAATAGAAGTAGAGTGTACAGCTTCTGAATTTTCTTAACTTTATTTTTAAAAATGTGGCCAAATGACTTGTCAATTATAGTTAAAGGGAAAGCAGCAAGACTGAATGCAGAGCATAAGTCAATGCAACCTTCAATCATATTACTTAACACCACTTTCATTCTTTCTTGGCTGCACCAGATATCAGATATTTTAGTTGCAGTTATTATATACAATTACTTGTGGATGTGCTCTTCTTTACAGTGAAGAAATTTTGTACAGATGCACATATGTGTTTGTACTGTTTTACTGTTTATTATTACTCCTTTTTAGTTTGCAGTACACAATATCATAGTGAAAAATAACTATGTATAGCTATGTATAATAACATGTATAGTTTGTGCACACACCTACTCCTACTACATAAAGCAGCAAGCTAAGATGACTAGACTACTAAACTTATACTTGCCAGTAATTTTTCCTGCATTGCTCAAAGTAACACAATTCACAAGAAGAAGCAAAACTT
This sequence comes from Dysidea avara, assembly GCF_963678975.1. Lineage (NCBI taxonomy): Eukaryota > Metazoa > Porifera > Demospongiae > Dictyoceratida > Dysideidae > Dysidea > Dysidea avara. The sequence continues at coordinate 58,676,404 of NC_089272.1, forward strand.
TGTAATCTCCTATCAAGCATGTATGGTTTGGTGTTGATTTCTAGCATCATACATACAAGTACAAAGTGTTGAAAACAAAATTATCAGCTTGTGTCACATATACAAACAATGGGTTTAACAATAGGTTTATAGATATTTGCAGACTTGTAAGCGGTCACCCACTGAGGGAAGCAATTGTAGTAATTTGTCCTGGATTAATCCCTGTTGGTGACGTATATACAGTATATATCCAGTGTTCTCTTGCTTTGTGCTTCTGATACTATAGGACCTATGTATTAATATTCCACTGTGGACTCTCCAGCAAAAAGTCTCTGCTTGCAAATCCTATGGGATGTTGTGTATAAATGATTTACATCATTAAAGAAGGTTTATATATTGACTATTACACTAACTTGTTTGCACACATTATGTAACATGCAATCTGTGAGTCAAAAAAGTCTGTGAAACTACAGAACTGGCTAGTAAAGCTATTTATAAAATCCTGCACTCAATTTCACTGTAGCAAAAAAGAATAAAGCGCAATCTGTGACCAGTAGGATCAAATTGCATAAGGACACATCCTACATGTATGCTTACAATGGCATATTTGGTTATATCATGAAGTTTATTCACTGCTCAAGTTTTTACATCACAATGTAGCAATTATTCTTTATTAATTTTATGATAATAATGACTACATATTAACTACTCATGCTTAATTACATATTATATTCTGGTAATGGAACATTTTAACAGTTTTAAATATTCTGCTGTCCCAAATGCATAATTCCAACTGTTCAATTTTATTGCTGTTATATTAATTATCTTTACCTATCAAAGGTTCTCTAAACTCTTTATAATTGTAGGTGACATCTGGAACAAGTGGGATATTTAAACGCACATTAGCAACAGTGGCTGATTTTTTGAAATATTTCAATATCTTTTCTGTTATTGTAGTGAGTATGAAATTCAATTGAGTGTAGCATTTTCTGCCAAGAGTTGTACTCTTCAAAACAATAATGAATAGCTGTAGTGTGGATAATGAGATCAGTATTGTAATGGCAATTCTGTTGGAATCAGAATACAGCGTCAGAACAAACAGTGCATGCAGATTCAGCAACAAAAATAATTCTTGCACATTTTGTGTCTTGTTTTTAAGTGGACATAATGTTCCTTGAATGCACGCAACCATTCCTATTAACAATGCACTTATCATCAAGTTGGTTTTCCTCTCTAAAGCTGTTAGACTAAAGAACACTGCCCTCAATACTAGCTGTAGACCAGTCCAGTAATAAAACGTATCTTTATATGGGCCATGATAAGCATCCAATAATGGTTTGAAGTGACTGACAAGTTTGAAACATGATAAAGGTCTGGTAAATAACAAGACACTGTTGAAAAGTGCAAGCACCATGAATAGCAATAAACACACACAAAAAAGAACCAAAAATTTTGCTCCAAAAACGGGAATGTTTGTGTCCACTCCCCAGACCAGTGTAGAGTGTCCAGATGGCAGTTGCGTGATTTTCGGATACAAGAATAAAGTGTTTGATACAGTACGTAATACTTTGGTATAAGATAATAGGAACAATGTGGCTAGCACAGGTAAAGCTTTATTAGCTGTCAGCCTTAGTACTCTAGTGGAGTGTCGGCTCGCAAAAATGAATATTATAGCTATGACAATGAGGTACAAAGGAAATACTAACTGTAACCACATTTTAGCATAGTCATCCATACCATTGTAAAAACATGTTGTAATACCTAAATCAAGATTTGCTAGAGAAATGTAAGTGCACTCATATCTCTTGTGATCTGGAAGAAAAATGGGAGTATTTATGCTGATTATATTGACGTATAACAAAATGGCATTGATATCTCCACCCGTAACAGTGAGGTTTAAAGTAAAGAGTAGCAAGACTAACAGGATACCAGCTATTCCAATTGGTATGATAATCAACAGGTATACATTGGAACAATGTTGACACTCTGATGAGCCAAACACAACACTGAGACCATGTTGACATTGTCCACATAACACACCAGTCCTTTTAAACTGACACTGTGAGTTAGGATTGAAGAGATTAAGATGAGAAGCATAAGGTAAGCAATAGTCAAAGGGGCATTGCATTGATACATTATAATTGTGTGAATTATTTACAGTAAGTCCACTAATCCAGCTGTTGGCATGACGCATAACAGTTTGATCATTGATATCACAAGTGGTAACAGTGGAGCGTAAAATGGGATCGCATTGACAAAATTTATCCTTAAGTATAAAACCCAATGGACAAGCAGATAGTTTAATATAGTACATTTCTATCATTACTAAGTCAAGAGAAACAGAGTATCCTAGTTTGTACATGGGGACAGCCTTCAAATAGAGATCACATTCTTGACTAGTTTTGTGCAGTATTGTATACTTTACTATAGTACATTTGTTTCTGTGTAATTCAGTGAGAACTGATTTGTTGCGGCTGCTACAAGCTGACTCTGGTCCATCTTCAATCTTGATTAGTAAATCCTCAAATAAAAATGGGACTATTGTAATAAGAAAATAAAAGTCAATCATTTGACCAGGATAGAATGGCCCTAGTTCATCTCGATAGCAGTCTTGATGAGAGTCTTTGTTGTCACATAAACAAATATCTTTCACTATTTTCTGATTTTCCAAGGAATCATTCACATACGTTATAACTTTTTGATTTACAAAACGAGGATTGGATTTTATAAAGGCTGCATACTGGTTCCAACCACAATGCAGGATGCTGTACTTGTTCAATTCAATATACTCAATATTGTTGCTTTTAAATAAGATTAGATAGTTTAGATGTTTTCCCATTAAAAACTCATTGTCTAAGTTTCCTCTGTTGCTGGTATACTGGAAAACACATGGCTTAAGCATCATGGATGTTAGCATAGATGTAGTGTCACTATCTGACATATCCGTGTGTACTACTGTAATGTTGTTAGCAGTGAAGTTTATAGTGGAATATTCTGTAATGTGGATTTCACTTGCTACAATTGCATAAGTCGCTACACACTGCAAAAACTCAATATAATTCGAAAACTGCAGATAATCACCTGTCAACATGAACAATATTGCACATGTATCTACGTTGTCACTATGACAGTAAACATCACTGAAGATAGTTGGCCCTTTCAAATATAGCTCAACCTGATCTAAGAAAATTGCAGTGGATTCTTCTATATACAAGTTAGTAATGTTGGTTTTCTTTAATACTACCTTTGGAATAGGAATTCCGATAGTTTTATTAGTTGAGTATCTCACTGACATAATCTGCAAGTTGTGAATGTTTTCAAATATACACTCAACAAAAGTAATAATCTGGTTTGTCCAAAGGCTAAGCCAGGTAGTTGGTGTGAAAAAGTTAGAGAAATATCCATTAATTTTCCTTGTTCTTTAGATGCGATATTTGTAAAATGACATTTGTTAAACTTTACCTCACTGGAAATATTACTAAATCGATTAATGCAACTGTCATAACTTAGCCACACCATTCCATCAATTATTTTATCAGTATTCATCATTGCAAAACTGCAGTTGTGGACAATAATCAAACTACGACCAAGGTAGCCATCACATATCATTGCAAGTGCTTGGATATTGCTGAAACTGCTATTGATCAAGAATACAGTTACATTGAATAAAGCATTGAACAGATATATTGTTATTTGATAAGAATCATATTTATCAAACTGGTTATTCTCAATATGCAGCTTATTGGTCAAGTCACTTATATTATCAAGGTCATCATATATTATTTCTAGGCAATTTACTTTAATGTTGCTCAGTGTAGATTCTCCAAGAAGATTTAAAGCCCAAATACTACAAGCTGGTGACATTTTGTGGTCCTGTACATGTGTCAGGTGCATATTTGTAACTGAGACAAACCATGAATTTAACACAAACAAGCTGACCATCTCATCAGATCCTAGTGCATCTGTCAGCCATCTATCCAAATCACTACTACACCCTATCATTCTTATGTTAGCCAGGAGAACATAGCTACAGTTAACTACTGCAATCCCAGCCAGTGAAGTACAATTGATTATGGAATCAATAACTCCATTGGTATTGGTCCCAATAATGGAGACATTGTAAACGTCTTGGATAATGATGTCACTATTCAAATTATGTTTTCCAGGCAACAGATACAATTGTGTGTTAGAAGTGAAGTACTCATCCACATTATCCACAAAATGTTGGAGAATGTAAACACTGTTATTGTCCAAGGTAGAGTAGTTATCATTTTTATCATCATTAGGAGTCACATAGTAGATGGTGCCAGTTGTTGAGTGTAGCAGCAACAGCAATAGTGTGATGGCTGCAATAAAATAAATCACTCTGCAAAACTTAAAGCAGATAACTGAGTCTATCTGCATGTTGCAAACATGTTGTCCAAACTAGCGAAATCTAACATTTGAGTTATTATATATACATGTACTATTGCTGTGTATATGTATTTCAGTGTAATCATTTGCACTATATTGTTCTATTGGTCAGTAAAGCACAGTTTGTTACATAATACTGCATTGTGAAAGAATAACAAAGAACATAATACTTCTCTAACAAACATTATTCAGACTTTTCACTTTGTGACCACAAGGATGTTTATTCACTGTCACTTTTGTGCTTCAGGGTTGGATTTGTTGTGCTAGAGTTTTTATTGCCAGTTGCAAAATACAGTAAAGATAGTAGAGGTGTTATAAAATAACTCATCAATAAAGGTTATGGGGAAAGGCTAAGTTTCTAGGAATCAACAAGATATGAAGATCAGTGCTTAAATCAAAATACATGTATCCTAAAAGGAAACTGCATATTAATACTGCATAAAGATAATGCACAATTTAAGGTTTGAGCTGGAATTGAACCTTCTCTTTTTATTATGTGCACATAGTGCTGGAATCATTACTGTCCCAGAGGATGATGACATATACACTCTGATGTTATTTTCAATATGTATACACTATTAATGTTTGCCCATCCACCAACTTTTCTACTAAACACAAATGGATGACATGATAGACCGATAGCATATATCTTTGTAGTTGAATGCAGTGACTAATTCATTATACAATACCTTCAGTTACATGTATAATTTCTTAATGATAACTCTGTAAAACATTTAATTAGAAAATGACTAGTTGCAAATGAATTTAAAATACTTTGCAAACAACAATCAAGTTCATATTTCCCACAGAACAGAGTAAACTTATCCAAAATTGGATGAGAAAATATATAGCCATTAATTTACATATACGTAGCTCAGATCATACCAAAATCAGATGACAAAAACCATCTAATTTTAGAACCTGTTCATTTTGGTCACTATAAGAGAAAATGAGAGTACAGATAGTTTCAAAAATGAATGAAAATATTGTAGGTCCACTATAAACTTCCAGGTTTTAGAAGTACATATATACGTATATGGATTTATGGTCGTACAAATACAATGTGAGCCATATAACCTATAGTTTCAGGAAACATTTTTCACCGTAGAAAACAGAAGGAAAAATATTTTATTATGCAGGTCAATACATAAAAGGTATAGAAGTTCTGGCTATTGGTATGGTATAGGATGTTTGGCACAATGGTGAGCTAGACAGCTAGCAGTACTAGTGCACAGATCAAGTGGTTCAATTTATGCTCACATAATTGGCTACTCTTGTTTCTAATTGTATATAGTTTAGAAGAGTTTAAGAGTTAAATGAAATAATTTTGAATGAAGAGCTGGCTATTTCACTGGAGGAACTTCAGAGAGACCTAGAAGTAAGATGTCACACAAACATTGTAACTCATAACATCATTCAAATGCTTTGCAACATCTCAATTTGGGTATCTGATAGAGTATTTCATATTTCAGCCACACGCAATTGCACTTCTACAAGCTAACATATGTAGCATATGGGAAAAAGTATAGAGGAGGCATTCAGCACTCCAGGCACCCCCTAAATATGCCTTGTACAGCTGTAGCAATGTATGTTCTATCACACTTTTACACATGTGAGCAAGTTTTTGAATATTTCAATTCTGCTTGAAGCATTATGTAGTATTGTAGCTACCAATCCTGAGATAAAGCAGTAAGTATCCCTGGGATAAGCCTTGGATATAATGTCTCTGCAGAGAATCATGGTCAAGTATATAGCAGAAATGTGACTAATATGATCTTGCTATTTGTGAAAGGTTCTTCCACAAGGACAGTCGAGTTGCACAAGATTGTATGAATCAATGCTATCCCACTAGGGACCTATGAGAAGGCTTAACACCTGTGAATACAGTGAGTCAGAAATATGTAACCAATTGCAAAATGTGAAGAATGCAGAAAATGATGTACAGTATGTGTAACATGCTGTTGTAGTGTCAGTTAGACCTTGAGGACACACATGTACATACACACTATATTTTATAATCATAAATGTTCACATACTGTTGGTTAGCATAGGCAGATCTCAGGGGAGTCCTAAGGATGCTTTATCCCCCACTCTCTGGCCCCTCTCTTGTCCCCCTTGGACTAACATGGGAACTGGATTCATCCATTCACACTGTGTTCAGAAGTACAGAAAGCCAACAGTCAAATAGAAGATGACAGTTTTCAATACAGTTATAAACTGTACACTGTGAAGAAAATGAGACAATAAGTTTGAATTTTGGTACTAAAGATTGAGATGCTCTAATAGAGCAGTACTCTAATAGAATAATCACAATTCTAATGAAAAATTTTTTTATTACAATACTACCTTATGTCTAGTATACTTTACCATCAAACAGGCTTAGCTAACCAATTTTATATGCTTTGCAAAGGATGCATCATGATCTTGTTAGCTAAATAGCTAGCTATAAAATGTTTCCAAATTCAAACCTATAGCTCTATATAGACCTAATTTTTTTTCTCAAGATATCCAACTAGAGTCGAGGTTGTTATTATTATACAGTGCACAATAGCACTGTTGAGGTTTCAGTATCCACTGCTATAGTGCTGCATAGCTTTATACATCATACTATTTACTGTGTACAGTGAAACCTGTGGCCTCAGAGTCATCCAATATAGTGTACTGAATATCAAAGTTTCCCAATTTTTCATTTTTCAGGTCAGTTTGCATGCTAAGGGGTACTTTGTGACAATCAGTGTCCAACTTACACACGTTTCCTCACCTTCAACTATCAGATTCTCTCATCTGTATGGTTTTCTTAGGTAATTGGTAGAACAGTAAACTCAAGCTCTTTATGTAGCTATAGACAATAATACACAACATAGGCGGCGGAAAGGGGGGGGGGGCTAGGGGGCTAAAGCCCCCCTTCGGTCTGCTGAGGGGGGCTTAGCCCCCCCTCAGAATGATATCACACCGAAATTATCTTTCTTGAAGACCGTGATAAAGATCGAGATACTCTAATAGAGCAGTCACTCTAATAAAGTAGTCAGTGTGTAGCGAGCTATGTAAGGATTTTAATGTAGTTTATCAGCTAGAAATGGTAGCTGGTGAGGTGGAAAACTCTTGTCAGTTGGTTGTGACCTTTTTTTTTTTTTTTTTTTTTTTGGTCTCACCTTACCAAACTATAGAAATAAGTCTGGGTCAGCCCAGCGGAGCCCCCCCCTCATATCAACTACTTCCTCCACCGCTGATACACAATACACACTTCACAACACTTTAGTTGACAAACACTTCACACATTGAACAAGCAAGGCAGCACTCATCTTCGTATGTCATCATACTATGCATAAACCAACAAAAAGGCTCAGCACAAAATTGGCTTGATATGAAATTTTCATCAATTTCTAATGCAAAACAATCCTGCTATCTATGTAGATCATGCATGCATGGTGTATAGTGGCTATACATGAATTTTATGATTCTAATACTCACTCCTGCTAAACAGATAAATATATAGCTATTATTCTCTAATTCCTTCAGTAACTGGTTATGTCGCATCTTTCAGTTAGGCTCCACAATTTTGTAGTAACAAACGGTGTTATATTTAAAAAAATGGTCTGAAACACCTGCAAAAATACCCAGCCCCTATGTTGCATGCATGCTTTGCAATGTGCACTTCAACACTGAGATAACAGCAATATGTGTTTACCATGCAGGTATAGCAATACGTAGCTGCATGCATTATTCATTTTAATCATGTAGCTGTTATATAGTAGTATTGAAGTGGCCCATTTAGTTCAACTAAGATCATATTACAATTAACTATGATATAAGTGGGTGTAACCTTTAAATTTGTTTATGATGTTAACTTGCAAAGAGCAAACTGCAGGCAAAAACAGAAGATGTGTCACATGCTATTTTAAGTATCTTTAATGAGGCCCTAGGTAAGCTAAATTTAAGGACCCCCTCAAGCAACCATGCTATGTGTTAATTCGAGTGTTTATTAAGCAGTGACATCGCTGGGTAGAATCCTACTTATGTGTATAGCTAGTACTGGTAACTGGTTAAAAGCTTTTCATACGTTACTGTGGTCTGCAAATGTCTACCATAACTAGGCACCAGCCTATTATGCTCAAAATTATGCTGGCATAATAGGCTGGTGCCTAACCATAACACACAGTATATGGCTGCATAAAAAGAAGTGTGAATGAATTTGGCTACTGTATACGAAGAGCAATATTGGTACAAAGGTCAGTTCTGTGAGATGGCCCATACCCATGCAGATACCCCTTCAGTGCACACCAGAAATGTTACCAAGAATGCATATAGCTCAAATTGTAAGTGGTGGTTCAGGTTAGAGTATATGTGTGACTCCAGGATTTTTTTCATAGCATGGTAGCTACATAGTTAGAAATTGGCTACATACCTTGTAGTGAGTAGCACACTAGTATGCAAAACATTCCAATCTTGAAGAGTCTGTGGGTATACTACAACAGATAAAAGTCACTTTATATGCTCTACAGCTCTATTTAGGGGTAATTGCTCTATTAGGGTATAACTGGATCTTGATTATACACAGTGTTGGAAACTTCCTCTCCCTGGAGCCTTCCCCTGCACAGACAGTTATTCTGAGCTGATGCCTGTTTCAATTTTTGCTTTGTAGCTACCATGCATGTTTGTCTGAGAACAAACATGCAAGAACGGACTAAAACAAATAGATTTAAGCAAGGACTTTTGAATGAAATGGCACGGTGCCTCAATCTCTGTTTCACAGAGTAATGCAGAAACTCCAAAGAATGGACGATCAACCCAGACTGGTTTTAATTTTATAATTTTAGTTTATATTAGCGCTGGTGTTTGTTTCCTTTGCCATGCCCACAGCTGACCTAGTCTCGCGTGGCCAGACCGCTTTTTCTCCGCCACGGCGCTTATCGATAAGCGCCGTAGCGGAGAAAAAGCGGTCTGGCCACGCGAGACTACAGCTGACCGAGGATCCATATAACTACTTGTACTTAATTTTGTTCATGATAATCATGATGGTGTTTAATAATAGCTATCTAGCTAGCTTGCTCAGTCAGCACTTTATTACTATATTATTAAAGCTCACACTTAATCACAAGTACCGCTCTTTGATGTGTATACTGCACGATATTTCATACCTAACCGCAATAGTTATAGCAACCCGACGGTAGTTGAGACAAGTAACATGGATCAAGAAGCTGATACCAAGCCTCCAAACAACTTATTGACGTTTCCTCCTGAGTTATTAGTTTATATATTCTCTTTTGTAACGAGTGCACGTGACAGACTGAACTTGAGGTGTGTTTCGCGGATGTGCAGCAGCATTTATGATAGCGAAGCACCATCCCTATGGAGGGAGTTTGTCTAGCCACATCTTGATGTTCACGAGAATCATGCAACAAAGAGCCTATTAGAGCGCTGTGGAGGGCACATTAATCGGCTAACTTTAGCTGGTCACATGACACCCTTTGAACTAGTAATAATGCTTCGTCACTGCGTACAAACTGTGCACCTTAGATTGTTGGCAAGTACCAGACTGCATCCTGATCAATTGGGAAAGGTTGTAGAACATATGAAGTTTGCAGCATCTGGATATTCTGTGGACAGTCAAGGATCATGATATTCTGTGGACAGGTGGCCGTGATATTGCATCCCTGATTAGGGTTAGTTCAAGTTTAAAAGAGCTCACCATCAGGACATCGTCACACCAACAATGTATACATACCGTTTGTGAAGTATCACCATCAGCTTGGTTAAGAGAGTGGGAATACCAAGATTTTCTGCCACAAAAGTTGAATATTGTTACAAATGTTGGCATATTTGTAAAGGAGGCAATAGAGCAGTGGTTGAATTTTAATCCTACTTCACCAGATGATCATGATCACACTAGTTGTCTTAAGTTCTACACTAGTTGCAAAGGTCTTATGGATTGTCCCCTAGCATTGCCGATGTTTCAGTTGGAGTTTGGCAAGTCATGTACTCTACCATTAGTAAAATCTAGCAATTATGGCTTTTTAGCATTGGACCAAGATCTTTTGTCTTTGTCAAGTTGTACATATAATGGAAATGTACTACACAAGGCAACGATGGTTAAGCTCTATGATGCTACCATAGACAGTAATTTGAACAGTAATGTTACTGATCTCAGCTTTGTAACTCATTTTGATGCTTCATATTGCCAGTCCCTTTATTCTGATCATTTGGAGCTAGTAGGCATTATGTGTCCAAATTTGAAGGAGCTGAATTTGTATAGCAATTAACTCCAAATGTTTGAAGAGCTTACAAGGGTTACGTGTGTTAGTTAGTTATTGTAGTAATCTACAAAGACTAAATCTGTTGGGTATACCAGTGATAGCGGTGGAGAATCGTGTTCAGTTATGGAAAATATTGACAGGTCTGAGACTGACCTATCTGGTCATTGAAGCATGTGTTTTACCTTGCAAAGAAGACTTTCAAACTGCACAGGGAATTATTGCTGTGTATCAAAAATTTTCAGGTCTAAGAGCATTGGAGCTATTTCATGCTGACGAATGGTCTTGTATTGAATATGATGATGTTTTTGAAGGAGAACTATTGCTACCATTCTTCCCATCACTTGTACGTCTCATAGTAACCAGTAATCATTACAGCCAATCTGCTTTAAGAGAACTAATTATTAGCTGCAAGACACTGAAGTGTATTCAAATAACAACTGTTTATCTCTTTTCCATGCATATAACTGCAATTTAGAAGAGTTGTGCATCGAATCATCAAAAACTTACATTACGGATCTATTCATGAGCTCAGTTTCAGCCCATAGTGGACTGGTACATGTGGTACTCTGTGTGAAGTCAGTGACTGGTGAAGGCGTTGCTACTCTGATAGCAAATTCCCAAAAGTTGACAGTTTTCCATGTGTATACAGGTTATGTGCCATATGTAGGTACCACATTTAGCTTGAAACTATTTGAAGTGACATTGAAGAAAAAGTTTTCTGAAAGAAAGCTGTTTTGCTGTGGAAGTTATGATATGCAAATAGTAGAGAAATGCTTCAACTGGCATCTAGATGACCTATCATTAGAATACAACACGTGTCTTACCTCACTGTGGAGCTCATGTTCATGTAATCCTTTCTAGTAACTTTTTAATGTCAAATATTTCTGTGAAGCTACAGTCAGCTATATATTTCAACTATACTATGACCTTAAAAGTCAAAGCAATACAAGGGAACTGCATTTGCTTGTATGACAACAAAGCTGGTTTTCTGCAAAGTTATTTATAAATTATATAAGGCATCAAATAATTGGACTGTTATTGCATCGATGTATTTACTAGTTGCAATATCATGTTGGTAATTCTCAATGTACAGTTCATTTTATGTACCAGTCACATTGTCCTGTAGGTCATTGTAGTATAGCTCCAAGGAATTTGTTTTTGGGTTGTTATAGTACAGCTGACCCTCAGTTATCCGACCCTCATTTATCCGTACTCTCGTTTATCCAAACTTGGAAATGACTGTTCTATTAGAGCATTTTGAGTATAAGTGTATGTTCTATTAGAGTATTTCAACAAAGCTTTGTATATAAATGTATGGGCTTCAGTTATCCGAACAATTCACTTATCTAAACACTTCTATATCATTTCCTGAGAACAAAGGGGCTCGGATAACTGAGGGTCCACTGTACAGACTTTCCAAGAATATTTAAAGCTAGAATGCCACATTCAACTGCTTCTTGGCTTTGTGACTGTATACTGTATATCTACAACTGACACAAACCATGAATTCAGAATAAACAAGCCTGCATCTCAGACATAGCCAATGTGCTGTACAGCATATGTCAAATAGACATATAAAATTATTTGCACACTTTTAACATCAAAAATTTTTCTAGAAACACTTTTCTGCTGTTAAATATGGCAATACCAGCTGGTAAAGCACAGTTGATAGTAGAATAAATAACTGTATCAGTTCCGGCTCTAATAATTGAGACATTATAAACATCTTGGATAATGATGTCACTATTCAAATTATGTTCTCCAGGCAACAGGTACAATTGTGTGTTAGAGGTGAAGTACTCATTGATATTATCTACAAAATGTTGGAGAATGTAAACACTGTTGTTGTCCATGGTGGAGTAGTCATCATCCATAGGAGTCACATAGTAGAAGGTGCCAGTTGTTGAGTGTAGTAACGACAATAGTACAATGGCTACAGTAAATGAAATCACTTTGTAAAACTGATGGACGAATCTGAACCTACACCACTAATGGTCTATATAGACTGGCACAATATCTAACAGTTATTTATATACATAAGTACACAAAAAATTGGAATTTCAAACTAGAGTAGGGACCATAGCACATCAAAAAAAGTACTGAAACAAGCTGGAATACTGCACGATATTAAATCACAGTAAAACAATAAGAAGTGTTATATCCCTACTGTGCTCAGGATAATGGAAATGCACAGTGCAGTGTGCAAAATTACGTCCAGACACCGGACAATTTCCAGTCAATTACACCAGGTGTCAGGCCATAAATGAATTTGTCCGGAAATACTGCCTTTTCAAAGTTGATAGTGTTACAATTGGGCTAGGAGGGAGGCCAGACATGATGGTAGTGACATGTAATTAAGTTATGTATTTTTGGTTTGTACTGACCACAAAGGCATACCCAAGTTAACCTCTGAGGTTACAGAAAATTGCATTGTCTTTGCAACAACCGGCCATGCGCGGTTTGAGCATGCGTGTGTTTTGAATAATAAAACGCAGTACGCAGGTATTGAAGCCGTTCAATTCTGCGTCAGTTTAATCATTGTATAACCAGAATTATACACACTTTTACGGCAAGTATGCCAAGAATGGTAGGATCATCACTAGTTAGCAAATACCAAAACCCTGTATTGCACGCATTTTATTGTTCAAAACACGCGCATGCTCAAACCGCGCATGGCTGGTAGTTGCAAAGACAATGCAATTTTCTGTAACAGTTTGCTGTGTTGTGCCAGCCTACTTGTATCAGTCACCTGTACTGCAGTAGTAAAATGTATTTATAGCCTGATTACAATTAGTAGCTTTTACTTGTGGTATCCATGATCACCTGCACAACCAGTTTTTAATGAACAAGGCATCAGTGCATCTGTTCGTATTAGGGATAGAGCCACTTTATATTCTAAGCCAGGTAGTATAAGCGAAGTTTATGACCATATAGCTATCATTCTAAGGCAAATAAAAAGCATTGACTGAAGTCCTTTCCTACAAAGGCCTGATTGATTCCAAAGAAACCCTTTCATGTGGCCAGCAGCTACCCTTTAAAATGCTGCACTATCAGTGAATGGTTGATAAGTAATCAGCTCTACAGTACATATATTGGTGGCCATGGTAGAAACACAGGAAAGGAGATACAATAAAAGTTAACATGTCCGGTCAAATTGCTTGATGTCCACTCAAATTTCACAATGCCCTGACAGTATGACAGGACATGTCTGAAAAGTTATTTTGCACACTGCAGTAGGGATATAATACTTCTTGTTATTTTACTGTGATTGAATATCGTGCATTACTCCAGCTTGTTTCAGTACTTTCTATCGATGTGCTATGGTCGTACTTGTAATCTACTATTGATTCGATCACTAGTGTGTGTGTGTGTATGTGTGTGTGTGTGATGAGCGGTATACCAGTAATGTAATATACCACGGTATGCTTATTAAACCGGTGCAACGATATTCAAAGTTTGACCACACTGGTTAGGGATGAGCTTATTTTGCTTTTTTTCCACCTATTTTCTTTCCAGTAATTCTTTTATTTTTTAACCTATTTTGCTCAATATTTTATTCGAATATATTTTCTATTTTGCTAAGCATCAGTAAAAATATATTGCAGTATCTCGAGCTTACGATACAAGCATGTGTGACTGCTCTATTAGAATAATTTGTACATAGTGACTGCTCTATTAGAGTATCTTGATTACAGGTTGTCCTAATACTATGTGTGACTGCTCTATTAGAGTATAGTCACCATTTCCTATATTACATGTTGTCCTAATACTATGTGTGACTGTTCTATTAGAGTATCTCGATGCTTTTCATACAAAATGTGCTGTGCCCATTTTTCCCAATTTTCCAGCATTTTGCTCTTTGCTTTTACAAACGTATTTTCCCAAAAAAATTTCTGGCAAAATTGGTGCATCCCTAACACTGGTACACCAGATATGGCAGGATATGCCCGGATTCTAAGTTAACTTGTTAATCCAGTTCATCCAGTTTAAACAGGTGAAATAACATGGTTGCAGCATGCGTAGAAATGTCTTATCTTTGTAAAAGGAAGCGTTTCTCAGTAACTAAGGTGGCGAAAGTTTGATTGTTATGTGGAGGGGCTGTTTTAACTTATTTATTGTGTGGCTTCCAGGGTGCCACCATACCAGGTGGCAAAAGCCTTATAACAGCAGCTGTCAACACAATGGATTCATCACCATCTGACACAACATCTCGATCAGTACAGCCTAGCAAGTTACAACTGGTGTTGACGCCAAGCGATTTACAACTGGTGTCGAAGCCTAATACCACCTCACCGGTGTGGAAATATTTTGACTTGAGTGTGATGAGCAAGGACATTGTAAGAGCAATGGTACCGTCATTAGTCGATTTTGTAATAATGAAGTGATAGCAAAAGGAGGCAATACAAGTAACTTGAAATCTCACCTTCGTGTGCATGACCCACTACGTTACGCTGAACTACAAGACAGTTCAAGATGAAAAGAGTAAGAAATTAAGGCAAGCAAATGTACTGATGAAGGGCAACCAACTATCACCAGTGCATTGGAGAAACTCAAGAAATATGATCATTCATCAAAGAAGTAGACACAACTAACTGACTCAGCAACATACTGTCTTGCAAAAGATATGCTTCCCAAGTATACAGTTGAAAAGAAAGGTTTTCAAACCCTCTTAAGGACATTTGATGTACAATACCAATTACAAAGTCGAAAATATTTTTCCAACACTGCCACACCTGCTCTTTATGCTTCAACTAGAGAGAAAGTGTCTGATAGTATATCAGTTACTAAGCATTATGCTGCCACTGCAAATCTGTGGTCCAGTGTAACAACTGCCCCTTACATGTCATACACCGTGCATTTTATAGAACAGGAATGGAATCTTCAAAGTTGGTGTCTGCAAACTCCTTTGTTCCACAGAATCATGATGCTGACAACCTTGCTGATGTTATGGCGGAAACCCTTGACGATCGGGGTGTAATCAAGTGTGCTTAAAACAGACAATGGAAGTAATATAGTTTGTGCCACTAAAGAACGTCTTAATTGGAATCGTTTAAGTTGTTTTGGGCAAAATCTGCACATAACATTAATTTTATGTTTAATGTGAACTATTAATGTTATTGGAAAATGCACTATATACCGCCACACCATGGTATTATCCATATACCGGATACTGTCTGTAAATTTTTAATACCACCCAGCACTAGTGTGTGTGTGTGTGTGTGTGTGTGTGTGTGTGCGCGCGCGTGCGTGCGTGTGTTAGCTTCACTTACTGACGGAAGGTGTACTGGCTTCTTCAACATCTTCTGTTGTTTCTTCCTTGCTCTTCTCACCACTGAACAAACAATTCTGATAGCTCCTTCTCCTCATCTGCTGACTCATCAAACAGTCATAGCAACTTTGCTGGAACCAAAGATGTTGTCACCTTGTCCAAATGGTGTACACTCATCTTTACTGTAACAAATAAAACAAATTCAGCATCTTTGATATTCTTCTCACACGTTAGACACAAAGAATTTACAAACTCATGCCACACACATGCATGCACACACCTACTCTGCCTGCATGTTAAAACCTAATGGCAGGGTTTAGGATCTGAAGAACTGGAGCAGGCAAAGCACAACTAGGTTGAATAATACTATCAGTGATGACAAGTATAGTCATTTGTGTAAATTTTGCTCCTCTTCAGACTGCAAACTGAATCATATCAAATGCATACGTGACTGGATTTGTGAAAAGAGGGTCTTCTACATACACCCAGCTGTATGAACTCAGAAGACCGGAACTCACTGTTCAAGGAGCATTATTAACCCAAAAAATTCTCCATCTACTCAGCTATGTTGGTGCTCACTAATGACCAAATTTCAAGTCAATAGCCATTTTCAATCTGAAGTTATGAGTTGCCAAATTTGGTAAATTGGATGTGTGTGGAAGACCCCCTTCTCACAAATCCGGTCACATATAGAGAACAATACACACTGTAAGTATGTGGTTTCACTATAAATCAACAAGCTTTAATCACAACAATGTATATGTGTGGCTTCGGTATTCAGTGAAGAAGCATGTTGGGAATTATAAAAGGTAACAACTTTAAACAGGCTGTAGGACCAGGTGTCCTACAGACCAAGACTTAAGGTAAAGAACCATAACTTCACAACCAAACACCACTTCCTCAAAATACTTTCAAGGTTTGTAAAACTCACCTAGCACAATCCAATATCTCAGGTAATTGAGTGTCTGTGTGAACGTATAGCGTATAGTTTCAATCACGTATTACCATTTTCAACCTGTTTGATGACACCCACTGGTTAGATTATGCTGATTTTGCACTACATGTCGTATAGCTCTGTGTCGTTTCTGCAGTAAAGAGTTCCCTCAATCTTCGTCCATTGTCAGAAAGGAGAGGATAGTTCACGGAGTTTAACTAAGTATATAGTGCTGTGAGCTCAGAAACGAAGTCAGAAGGAATCCATACCATAATTGAGTTTTAATAGATTTATTCCTACCAATTTATGCATAGAACTGTATGAGAACATACAATCACACTTCAAGTCTCCAAGAGTCATCAGTGACTACTACAGTAATCAGGGTTCTGCACACACTGGTTGGCGGTGGTTCAAAGAGACCAGTACCTCTAAAATCCGACCAGTACCCTTTTAAATCTGACCAGTACCCTCTTATATCTGACCAGTACAATTATTACATATATCACTGATACACATGCAATATACTCTAATATAACACACAGATACTCTAATACAACACACAGTTATCAGTTCATGCTAACTTTAGACCACCACTCAAGAGCTTCTGAGCAGAACCCTGAGTAAACGATGCAAATATTCGCATAGAATCATTGCATGGACATGATGTTAGCTATTAGTTTGCAACTTTGGAGGTGAATAGCGGCTCAACGGTACAGAATAGAATTTTATGGTTTAAAATAATTTTTCCTCCAGCTGAATAGCTATTGAATCGTGCATGTGGCATCTGAAGCTGAAGTCAGTGCATTTAAGCAAGAATCTGACACACCAGCTATTGGGAGTGCAGTCAAACCTACCAATACATGTGTCGTATATGATAAAAATGGACCTCAGTTATGAAGGTGCACTAATTTCTACAACTGCACCAATTATTGTTGTTGGAGACTCAGATGTTTCCAATTCTGACGAACAGACTGAAAAATGGGTTTGCCTTGACAAAGTTATCCTTAGTGAGGATCACTGTTAGGCCACTTCAACTAAATCTTATGTTTCTCGGGCCCGACCGACCCTAAAATGTAAAAATTATGTAAATTTTATATATCACGTGAGTTAGTAAAAATGGCGTCGATGTATTTTTGGCCGTCTGTGTCCATCAAGCGAGGGGCTAATCTTATTGTTGCGAGAAAGGTGGTCAGAGCGGAGTATGACTGGACATTTGGTCACTTGCTTACAGTAATAAACAGTTCTTGGTTGAATGCGAGCGTTACACGTGTTGCGGTTTCGAAGAACGAGCAGTTTGTTGATCCTGTTCATGATCTACCGCTGGATTCTCCGGTTCAGTTATGTCAGCAGTATGGAAACAATATCTGTTACTACCTGGCACCCCAGAATACCGTTGAAGAAAGCAGTAAACATCGCAAAAATGCCTTTGAAGTTTTAATGAGCAGTAGCAAAGAAAGGAAACGTCCAGGGAAGGCAGAAACTTCAGGTACACACCAGTTTAAAAGTTTATTAATTATTTAATAAAGTGTTGTATGTTTGCTGATAAAAATTGTGTGTACATTTGTAGCCGTTCTTCGTGGTGACCAGCAAGTGAGGAACAAATTGATAGATTTGCTTGAGAACATGAAAGTTGGATGGGCTCCAGACTCAGTAGAAACTATTGGGGAAAGATTTGTGAAACAGTTGTCAAAATGTTCTTTGGTATTTAGACCCTCATCATGAAAAGTTTTCTTCTAGAAGTATTTACCTCCCAAGTGAGCTAAGCGAGTTTCAGGGGTTCAATGACTGGAAGAAGAAAAAAATCAAGCAACCCAGCATAAGTAGCATGGATCTAGATTATCACATTCAATGTTTGAGCACTACATTGTCTCAGCCGTGGATAACTAGAAGTGAATATTCCAATATAAAATCTTATGTGGAAAAGCTTGTGGATGCAATGTACCAGTACAAGTCTTACCTCGACAAAAAGAATGAAGAAATGAAGGAAGTCCATAAGCAAAGTGCCATTAGAGTTGCTTCAGATGTTCTAGAGCTTTGCACTATTCCTGCTGCTAGGCTTGCCACTATTGATAAATCATATAGGTGTATTGCAAATGCCTTGAGGGACAAAGAAAATTATGAAGCAATTTGTCTTAATGAGCTTGCACCTACTGATCGTTATCAGCGGAGACACTGGCTTGAAAATATAAAGCTACCATTCCAAACCATGAGATACCGTTACCCTTATGGTAACCATTTGGGTGTAGTTACCTATTTATGGAAAGTCGGTGACCCAGTGGATGAAACAAAGGCTTCGAGACTAGTTTCCAGTCTGAACACAAGTCACAATCTGTATGCTTCACGAGAAACGAGAAAGGAATTTCTTGATTTGTACTATTCATTGACAAAAGTGAACAAGAGTGTGTTGAGGAATATTTACAAATCACTAGTTGGTGATTGTTCTGCTGCAGCTGCAGTAGCTGAAAGTGGTATTGATGAACGGGTGGCAGAAGCATTACTTTGGCTTGACGACCCAGAGTTTTTCTATGATCTTAGGAAACTAAATGGCAACCCTGGTTCCAGCAAGTTTAATGCGTTTTGGGAGGAGCTTGGCTTGTATATTGAGGAATTGACTCCAGCTGTGGATGACAGACGGCATTCTGAAATACCTCATATGCCTGTTGCTATCTCATTACGTCATTTGCTGGATATTGTGAGGTCTAGGATAGAACAGAAACATCCTGGTGATGAAAGTAAGCTTCAGGTACCTTCATTGGAGTGGTTACGCCTTCAATTTTGGCCACGTAATCCATACTCATCATCTTCGCTACGCCACACTGGACAACTAGATTTGAAATTCGGGGTCCAGGTTCAGCAGCTGCGTCATGACCATGTTGATTCGCACTATGTTAGTGTTGTACTGCGATACTTGAAAGAATTCTGCATGCAAGAGAGAGAATTTGCAACCTACTTATCTATAGATGACAAAGCAATCATCCCGATTGGTGAACCAGGTCTCCCTGTTTCCAGTGGCGTGAGAGGGCATAACCAGTCAATTGTGCTGGCAGATGGACCTAGTCCTAGTGCTTTGGATCATGACTTCCACATTCATGGGATTGTTCCATCTGTTACGTTTGCAGTCACCATTCCTGAGTCAGCTCAGGATTCCTTCTATTCTGGAAGAACATTCGTTGGTCTAAAGGACAAGGTCACACAACCTTCTTCACCTGTAAGACATGCCACAGAATTGTCATTTCTCCTTAAATCGCCTGTTTTTGACAATGAATCTGTGGCAAACAAGCCCATACTTGTCATTGTAAGTGATGGTGGGCCAGATCACCGTATTAGTTATGTCTCAGTTCAGTTATCTATGATTTGTCTGTTCCAACCACTAGATCTTGACATGCTTGTGGTTTCACGTACCTGCCCATATCAATCATGGCAGAATATTGCTGAGCGTGTTATGTCTACTTTGAACTTGGCTTTGATGAACATTGCTCTTGCTAGGAAAGAAGTACCAGAAGAGTTTGAGAGACTACTCCGTAACAAAAATACTTTGGCTGAAGTTAGAGAAGTTGTTGCTCGTCATCCAGGTTTCAGTGAAGCTCTTTTAGATTCATTGCAGCAGGTATTGTGTACCTTATCCCAACGATTTAGCTCAATGGAAGTAAAAGGAGAACCTGTGAAAGTTACTCAAGCTTGTACTGGGGTTGATATGAAGCAATTTTGGGAACAAATTTTTGAGATCCAGCCAAGTTTGTCCTATGAAAAAATCAATAAGAAGGTTCTCTCAGAGCCTGTCAATGAACACATACGACAGTTTATGGCTGCACACTGTAGTACGACAAAATATTTATTTCAACTTAAAAAGTGTCTAAACCCAGATTGCCTTTACTGTACAAACCATCCTGTCAGACTACCAATGCAACATTTTAAACTACTATCTTTTGTTCCATTGCCTCTTAGAAGTGGTGAAAAATATGCTAGATTTGCAGATATGTATGGCAAGGCTGTAGATGAAAGTGATTGCCCATCTACCAAACCTGCTTCACGCAATGAGGAAGTTGATAAAAGAAGAAAAGCCATCTTGGTTAGTAGTAAAGTTAGATGTATTATGACATGCAATGAGTGTTTTAAGCCACGCTGCGTCTACTCGAAAAGCAAACTCACCAAGGCAGAACAAGTAGCTTTAAAGGAAGTACGGGAGAGCAATTTGTACTTGTGTGGATCATCAATTTTCATACCCGATTCTCCTTACTATGACAGTGTCTGTGTCAAAGAAAGTTTAAACTGCGGAGACCCAATTGAACTGTCATACTATTCTGCTGCATTGGTACGCTTTCCGTTAGTGTGTTATTGGTGTGGGATGCCCGAAGAGTCACTTGTTCGAGATGCTGAGTATAAGGAACTAGAAAAGAATTTTCAAATAGTTCATGCTATTTGTATGCTTTGCAAGCATGATGGAAAGGAGCCATTTACCAGACATCCTTTGAATGCCCCAAAACGGAAAAAGATATCTTAGCTATGTTAGATGATTATACATTTTTTATTATTTTTATTTTGTGGCATAGTACACTGTGTTTGCTTGAATCTTTTTGCATACATGCAATGATACTGTGTGCTTGATTTGTTGTGGGTTTTTATTTTTTATTTTTTTAAATCTACCTACCGACCCTAAATTTGCTGATTTTTGCCCGAGAAACATAAGATTTAGTTGAAGTGGCCTTACTATACAATGTAATAAACTACCAACAATGCTAGAGGTTGATGCAAAACACAGACTAATTGCAATGCAATGCACAAAACAATTGCATTTAATAGCGGGTACCACCCATTTCAATTTTCCGCTCCACGCATAATAATTAGTCCCAGATATTTCTTGTGGAAAAAAGGATAGGGGACAGAGACCAGTAATAAACTTAAAGGGTCTCAATCAGTTGGAGAAGACATATACGATATAGATGGAGATGTTCACCTCAGTGATGAAGGTGCACTAAATTCTACAACTGCACCAACTATTGTTGTTGGAGACTCTGATGTTTCTAATTCTGACAGACTGAAAAATGGGTTTGCCTTGACAGAGTTACCATGAATGTAAATAATAAAACCATTTTACTTGGTGGACATTGTTTAACAGACAAGCACATGTCATGTGCACAGGCACTTTTGTAGAAACAGCTCCCATCTATTAACGGGCTCAAATCAGTTCTTGTTGCAGAGAACATGGTAAGCCTTCAAGCAGAGTACAAAATATACTGGTTTGTGGTAACCACTACATATTTTAATCCACAATGCAGCACTCCGAAGACAGTCTATGATTCAGCTTTCCAGGAAGTTCTTTTGTCAATTATAAAAGCTTTAGGTAGAGTACATGAGAAACCACTAAAAGTATCAATCATGGACACAGAAACACAGCCAACACTTAATGACTGTGGTATATTTGCTATTGCAATGATGGTCACTATTGCTTACGATGGTGAACCTTTCTTTGTAATTACCAACACTCAGTGATGTGTAACCACATTTCACACAAGTGTAGCTAATTACTTTAATAGTATAATGATAAGTACAGAGGTTTGTAGACATTTTACAATTGCAGAAAAATCCAATGGACCTGTTCCAAAGAAGAAATGTTCTGGCCTTGACATACTGTTAGGGGATGACTACACCAATGGTAGTGAAGATAATGAATCGGATTCTGATCCAATATTAAATGAGGTAGACCTGTTTTTCAAGGAAAGGCCTATTGATCGGGAAGAACCACCTTTGGTGTGGTGGAGAGAGAATCAGCACAGGTTCCCTATGATTTCCAAAGTAGCAAGAAGGTTTCTTACCATACCTATTACTTCCACTCCTTCAGAACGAGTTTTTTCTGCCGCAGGGTTAACTGTTACTCGATTACGCTCTTCACTAACACCTGAACATGTAAACATGTTGGTTTTCTTAAACAAGAACAGTTAGACAGTTAGCAAACTGTGATAGTAGTTGGCTACTTGTACTTGTAGTACATGTTAATGTTGTAGACAGTAATAAATATTATACTATTTTTCTATGTAATACATTGCTAAATATTCATGTAGCAAATATACAGTAAATGTACAAGTTTCATCTTCTCTAACTCCTAAATGTCTTCATGGGTGGAGACTGGTGGCTATTGGTCCTTGCCATGTCAGCTGCTGAATAAGCATAATAAGTGTGTGTACACATGGTACAGCATTACAAGTGACCAAAAAATTTAATACCTGGTCTGGCTATAATTAACCACTACATTACTCAATTAGCTTTATAAACTAACACACAGTAAGAACAGACGAATACTCGGATATTCGGTACAACAGGAAGTAATTATTCGGTCAGCAATTACCACTATTCGTTTGAGCCTTATTAAAGACCTCAACGGACGAAACGATTTCCAGGAATCAAATGCAGAAACAAGTAAGAGCAGTGGGAAGATATATGAAGGTACTAAAGGTAAATGAGGAGGCAAGAAGAGCAAATGGGATGTAATTCTAACTTTGCAGAAAGAGCTGGATGTCCATAAAGGAAATCCCAATTGCCGAGGTCTACTAGACAATCTACTAATTTAGATTTAACTTCATAAAAAAGCACCTCAAGCATCAGTACCTGAATTTCGCTGACATATGCAGGACTATCGGTGATCAAGAAATTGGACAGGTTGAACAGAAACTATAATAGCATTACATGCTGCAAATGAATTATTGTGCAATTTCAAAGGAAGTGAATTTGTGACAGAAGCAAAACAGGATCACAAGCTTCTCTACAAAGCTTACAAGAGAAGCTTATAGATTGACATCATTAGCTGCAATAAGGAAATTCAACATTAAATCTGGACCAACAGGTACGATTAATGATATTTATTGTTCAACTATTTAACTAAATATTGTGTTATAATATCTCAACGGATGAAATGACTTCCTTGCTAAAGGAATTGAATGCAGAAACAAGCAAGAGCAGTGGGAAGATAACATGATACAAATGGGAAGGTACTAAAGGTAAATGGAAAGGCATGAAAAGCAAATGTGTTGCAAGTTTGCAGAAAGAGCTGGATGTCTCTAAAGAAAACCTCAATTATCTGCTAGAAAACTTAATCTACTAATTGAGATTTACCTTCACAAGAAGAGCACCTCAAACATCAGTACCAATTATTAACTCAATCATACGGATAGACATATGCAGGATTATACGTGATCAAGAATTTGGACTGGTTGAACAGAAGATGATATATACTGCAAAAGAAATGTTCTCAAAATTTGAAGGAAGTGAATTTGTGACAGAAGCAAAACAGGATTGTAAGTTTCTCTGCTGATAAGAGAAGCTTATAGATTATCTCTCTTAAGGAATTCATGAACAGTTTCACTATGGCAAAGCCATTAGCATACCTCATAATTTGCTGGATGATACATGGTTTTTGATGGCATCATTATCTGCAATAAGAAAACTAAGCATTACACCTATAGCAAAAGTTAAGATAAATGATATTTAATGTTTAACTACTTAAATAAATTTACCACTAGCTCCCAATACACAGCAATAGTTAGTTACCATACAGGTTGGCAGAACAAAAGCAAGAGCGTAATCACTGACCACACGACAAAACTACTACCAGAGTAAGTGTCTATGTCATCCACTGGACAATAACCTCCTGCACTGATATTGATAGGGGAAATTCTCCATCCTCCACCCACACCAGCAAAAAACAAATAGAAATTGTTACCATATCATGTTCATTGTGTATTACTGATACAATAGTAACCTGACTTGTTACCAGTTTCAGGATTATATTGTTATAGATGTCCTCACAAGATGATCCAGTATAAGTCATCCCACAATATACCCTGGTGGGACCAAATAATATCCTGACTTGTCCTGACCCGCAGGATTCATATTGTAGATCTGCTCACAAGACCAAGAAAGAAGGGAGATGGACTCTGACAATATTCATACCGATCAGTAGCCATCACCAGTTCCTTAGTGAGGATCACTGTTACAATGTAATAAACTACCAACATTGTTAGAGGTCAACGCAAATCACAAAGACTAATTCTATTACACAAAACAATTTAACTGTAGGTACCATTTCTATTGTCTGCTCCACCCATAATGATATCCACACCTACCAGACAAATGCTAAAAAAAGCATGAGGGACAAGCCTGATCAAAAAGTTAATGTTTTATGAATGTGGATTAGATAAATTCTCAGGCAGAACATTTGTACTTCCACTCATTCCTACCAAGATCAAACTATACCGGAATGGAAGAGTATATGCAGTATTTCTCATCAACCTAATACAGCTCTTGAAACATTTAAACAGTTAACAGTTCCCACTATATATATAATTATAACTTAGCTATACGTTAGCATTAAAACTGAGTTGGATGCCATATGAATAATAAATAGAATGTCAGATCACCAGGAGTACTCGCACTGATACAATGTCTGTGGGTTAGCGGTGTCAGGTTTGATGAGCTGAAGACCTCAACGGACAAAATGATTTTCTTGCTAAAGGAATCGAATGCAGAAACAAGCAAGAGCAGTGAGAAGATACATGATGCAAATGGGAAGGCACGAAAAGCAAATAAGTTTGCAAAAACAGCTGGATGTCTACAAAGGAAACTTAAACTGCAGAGGTCTACCAGAGAATCTATTAATTGAGAGAAAAGCACCTCAAACATCAGTACCAATTATAAACTCAATTTCACTGACATGTTCAGGACTATCGGTGATCAAGAAATTGGACAGGTTGAACAGAAACTATAAAAGTATTATATACTGCAAATGAATTATTGTGCAAGTTCAAAGGAAGTGAATTTGTCATACGTAGAAGCAAAACAAGATTGCAAACTTCTGTACAAAGAAGTTTATAAGAGAAGTCTATGGATTTTTCTCTCTTAGGGTTCAAGAACAGCATCACTACAGCAAAGCCCTTAGCATGCCTCATAATTTGCCGGATAATATACGGTATTTGATAACATCATTATCTACAATCAGGGAACAAAACGTTACACCTGGACCAAAAGTTAAAATCAATGACATTTAAAGTTTAACTACCTTGCTGATTTACTATTTAAATTGTATCAATAGCTCCTAATTCACAGCAACAAGTTAGTACCCACAAAGGTGGGAGGTTTACTACCAGCACATGGACAGTTGTACGATACATGTCAATGGTTATCATATCTTTAATCAGCAAGTCAGATGTGTTGACAAAGACAGATGATCAATATATAGTAGCCATCAACTGTTTGACCTTTGATAAACATGATGGGTACAAGAGTTGTAGCTCTAACCACACAATGTCCATATCATAGTGGTCACATATGGTGGGTTGTTACATATGTCCATAATTAGCAATGTGGTTTTCTAATGTTTGAAGAAATGATTATGCAATATATGGTACTGCAACATCCCAGTCAATATTCAACTCAACCAACAAAATCAGATGTTTTGTTTTACGTATGAAATGTTGGACAGTTACAACAACGGTTATCATAACGTCCAAGGACATGGAAACTGATAATATTCATACCGATCAGTAGCCATCACTACTTCCTTAGTGAGGATCACTGTTACAATGCAATGAACTACCAACATTGTTAGAGGTTGATGCAAAACACAAAGACTAATTCTAATGCACAAAACAAAATAATTGCATTTAACTGTAGGTACTAGCCATTTCTATTTTCTGCTCCACAAATGATATTCACACCTACCAGTGGCAGTTGTGGAGACAAATCTTACACCACAGAACTTTGTGTCCCAGATGTTTCTTGTGGAAAAAAGGATAAGGGACAGAGACCAGTAATAAACTTAAAGGATCTCAACAAGTTTGTGAAGACAGAACACTTTAACATGGAAGCTACTAGACCTTTTGCAGCCACATGACTGGATGGTTAAGATGGATCTGAAAGAAGCCTACCCCCAGCTTTCTATCCACCGAGACTATTAGCATCTCCTAAACTTCTACAAATCCCACTGTCTTGGGTTTTTAAGGACAAAAAATATTGCCCTTAAACTGATCTCACAATACGCACCTTCATCATGGTACCTTGGCAGCATTGGTTAGGTATAACAAACACTGCCTACCCTCTGGTCTATCAGTAGCTCCCAGAGTGTTCACCAAATTGTTGAAGCCAGTGGTGGGTTTCCCCTGAGAAAGACTGGTTCCATCTGATCATATAACTGGACAACACACTCATGATGCATCAGGACAGAACTCAGTTCGAAAAAATTACACAACTGACCTGTGAACTGTTTGAGAGCCTGGAGCTAATCGTGAACCAGAAGAAATCCAGACTAACTCCTACCCAAGAGATAGAATTTCTGGGCTTCTCTTAAGCTCCACAATAATGAGAATGTCATTCCCTACCGAAAAGTTATGGAAAATTCAGCAAAATGCTTGGCGAATCCTGCACCAAGCATCTGTCTCAGTGAGGGAAACAGCACGGTTTGTGGGAAAGACAACAGCCATCATGAGAGCTATCCCACTAGCCCCACTGCATCACCGAGCTCTCCAAATGCAAATAAATTCTGTACTTCACAATGAGGAGGAAATTTTGGACAAGTACAACACATTTGCTGCACTGAACTCAGCCAGCAGGGTAGACCTGGAATGGTGGGTAGTTCTTACAACTCCAATGGGAGCACTGGTGTACATGTCTACCAGACCTATCAATAATACTGCATTCAGATGCATCTAACCAGAGCTAGGGAGTGGCACTGAACAGACAGTCCAACACAGAGGGCTCATGGTCTCCTAAGGAGGCAACTCACCATATCAATTATCTGAAGTTGTTTACTTGCTTCCTAGCAATCAAAGCATTTGGGAAGAGTTCGCAGAATATCACAGTCTTACTATGAATGGGAAACATTACAGCAGTAAGCTATATAAACCAAAAGGGGGCAGTGTCCAGAGCTCTGGCAATAACAAGCTGAAAGTGGTGCACAGAGAGGAATATCACCCTCCAAGCAGAACACCTTCCAGGTCACTTGAACTCACAAGCTGACGAGGAGTCCAGAAAAGTGAGGAATCGCTGTGACTGGATGCTGAACCAATCAAGTGTTCCAACAGACAGAAGCAGTAATGGGTCCACTGAAGTGGACCTGTTTGCATCATGCCCTGACAAGACAGTTCCCTCACTTTTACAGTTGGAGACCAGACACAGAAGCGATGGCAGAATTGGGTAACCATTCGAGGGATTGCCAACCGAGCCTGATATATTGCAGCCTTACCAAGCAGTGAGGTCAGCATTAATAACACCTCTATGGAAACCCAATCATGGTTCCCACTAGTACTGGAACTTCTGGAGGACTATCCTTGGAGGATTCCCCAACAACCAGACCTGGTACCCATGCCACCGGGACACAGGAATTTCTGATGCTACAGTATCCCAGTTGATCGCCCAGCCTATCTCAGGCAATCTTACACATCATGAGGAATTTCTTCGCAGGGTTCAGACCTCATGCTTGCATCATGGAGAGACAAACCCAACTCCAATTATGGTACCTCATTAATGGGCTAGCTGGTGTCAGCAGAGGGGTCTTACAGAAAAGGCTATAAGTACCAATCACTGAATGCTTATCGTTCAGCAATATCATCTACCCATAACTATGTGGATGGAGTCAGTGTGGGAAGTCATCCTACAGTGACATGGCTCCTTCAAGGTGCATTTAACGCTAGACCACCACAACCAAGATACGCTTCCTTCTGGGATGTTGGGAACACATCAAAACTCTAGGTGCTAACAAGGACCCAAGCCTTAAACAACTAACATTGAAAACAGTGATGTTGTTTGCACTGCCTAGACAATCACGTTCAGCTGGCCTATCCCAGCTAAACTTACAGACTAGATCCTTTAAATCAAAAGGAGTGGCCTTCCAACCAACCCAACTGGCCAAACTGAGTAGGTCATCAAGCCTATAGTAGACTTCTTCTTTCCAGGTTTAGCTGAAGATATTAATATATGCTCTGTTACAATGCTAAGGGTGTATGTGGAGAGAACAGAGAGGTTTTGGGCTGACATACCAAGTGATTCTAGATTTCAACTTTTTCTGTCATGGATAGAACAAAATCTAGCAGTACTATCCGCTAGATGGTTCAAGAGTTTCATGGCAGAAGCTGGTATAGACATCTCAATGTTTAAGGCACACTCCATAAGAGGGCCATCATGCTCTATTGCTGCAGGGGTGGGAGTTACAACAAATTTATTCTAGATGCAGCAGTGGTCTTCGAGGGCATCTTCCAAAGATTCTCACTGGAAAACATCTAAAAAATGGATGGTAAATTCATGTACACTTTGCCAAGGATGACTTCTTTCAGCCTCACCAGCCACAGAAACTTGCATAAAACTTATAACCTTTAACAATAAGCAGTACTGTATTTAATTAAGTTGTACAGAAATTTATTATGGGCTTCCTATGGGGAATTTTATTTCTCAAATTTTGATACTTTTGGTTTCCCGTATTTCAATAAAAACTGGATGAAAGGTAAAGTGCATTACGAAGTACGAAGCATTGGCTATCACGTACTAGAACAGCAGCTTGTAAAACATTTACTGAATGCCTTTGATCAGCAAAACTATGTGTGAAAATCAGCAGGTTGGTAATGGCTACTTGTAAGCCCGACGATACCGATGGCAACTAAATTTGGACACAAGCAACATACATTATGTATTCTATGCATACCAAATTATGAGTGATTTGACATAGCCATTATGGAGACATGGTACAAAGTATCTGGCTTTGTCACAAAAGAAGAAGAATGTGTTGGGTAGAGCAAGTGGTCATTCAACAGATACCATTGCATGGACATTGTTATATCAGCCGGACCAGGCTACTAACTACAACTGAAATTGCACTACTTTGTAGTTGCATTACTTGTACTTGCATAAAAATTAAATGAGCATATAAGCACAGCCACTGTGGAATAGAGAGCTGCACTTTTCGAGGCCTTCTGGACCATCGACTAATGGAGCAGTGATGCATATGCTGGACAACATAGGAATTACTTGACACATTGCAAAAAAACGTTATCCTTTTAGCTAACTACATGTCAGTCCATGCACATCATACTATGTAGTCACCCCCTGTAGTTGGCAAGTAGTCAGCCCTTCCCTAATGCACCCATAAAGGTGCAAAGTAGCTAACCGAGACTATAGCCAGCAAAATGCACAAATTCCAGTGCACAGTTTTGGTAAATGGTTTGTTATGGCATTTGAAGTCATCAATAACACATTTTAATAAGAAAGTTTCATAATGTATTAGTAGTATACAAAAAATCAAATCAATCATAGCTGCATTAACTAGCTAATCACATGCGGGGTTGACTGCAATTCTGTGAAGTTAAATGTCACACCTACTGTTTTCTTTGCTTCAAATGGCTAAATCAATCTTCCTAGGTCTGCCAGCTCACTCCAAACTGTACAATGACCATTGCCTTAGCTGATTAAACATACCATTTTTACAGTGAGTTCGCTTGTCGACACTATAGTGCTGCATCATGTGCGATTATTAGCTAGACAATTAGGTGTCACCTCCCACCCACACTGCAAATATAGATACCCAACACAGGCCTTAATTTAATTTTTAAGGTGCTGAGGCCTTACATATTCACAAATGTACAGACAGAGTCAAAATTGTACAGACATGAGCTAGAGGAACACTTTACACTGCTGGAATTGGAATAGAGAGTTTTCATTGAAAGTTTTGAGGTTAAAGGGGCAATGCACTGTTTACATGCTGTGTTATGTTTTGATGTATGGAAGCCACTTAACCCTTGTCCAAGACCAGCTGGTTGCATTGTGTATCTTGTCAAGTTCATGTTGCAGGTGGTAAAGTACAAGCATCACATGATTTTATTGGGCCCCAAAATAATCAGATGTTGTAAACAGCATTGTCCCTTTAAATACAACCACATAGCTGCAACATGTCACCAGACTGTGGTCATAACAGCTGTTGGTGATAGCGGTACACAAAGGGGAGGTGGCATTGGTAAATCCTTGGGTTGGGAAAATGTAGTATCTCCTAGCAACCAAGTGACAGCTATTGTTAGCACTGCAAACAAACATGTACACATCAGCTTTTATGGTACCACTATTCGTTTTGCAAGGACATGTGTGTCTGCCCAAAACTAATTATGTGTAGACATTGTGCTATTTGTGTAGATTTTGTCCATTGCCACACGTTAAGGCCTGCAACATAGCTATGGTGTCCGGAATCTGAAAACATATTCTACCTTCAGAAAAAAAAAGTGGCAACAATGTGAATTAAAGTAAATCAATCCTTAACTAAGCTGCAACTACCTTGTAGCACTACCTCAGGCAGTTTCAAGCTTCAAGGAGATTTCAATGCGCGCTACACTATAATTCCAACTGAGATGGCGTAAAAACCGGAGTAGCAAGAAACTACGCCACTTTGATACAGGTAATCACCATAACCCATATCTTCAACACAGATATTAAACTATTTCGTTAAACGGTTTAGGAGTTACGGCCCATCGAAGTAGAAATTCACAAAGTCTTCCAAGTTGCACTACTTTAATCAATTTGGTTAACGTAAAAGCCAGAGTAGCTAGAAACTACCACTTTGGCACAGGTAATCTCCATAGCCTGGTGCATTTTCTACACAAATACGAATAAACTGCGCATGGTTTCGGAGTTTATAGAGTAGTGGTGGTAGTTATGAGACACTTAACTTCAAAGCATTGAAGTTACCTAAAACTGTAACCCTGGCATTTCACACTAATACTATGGAAAAGTGTACCCATAAATTACATTAACCTAAAAATTCAAAAAATTTCCTGCTTTGTGGTGGTCTGTATGATAATTTTTCTGGAACACTGTAGATGTGTGTATTATGAGACATATGGGGGTATTATGAGACGCTGTGCTTGAAAGTTGACTATTTCATATTTAATTACGGTAGATTTCATATGTAAAGGGTAGCAGGGACACTGTAGACAGTCGAAAAAGATTAGTTGACTTCATATGTCTACTTTACATCTTTGTACTCTTAACTACATAGTGAGTGGCACAAAGAGAATCATCGACAGTATGCCAATATGATGTAGTAAATTTAAGGAACTATATCATCCCATAATTAGCTTTGTGGTTGACTTCTAATCACTATCTGCGATAATCTGAATAGGTACTATCTCTTTACTCCTAAATCTGCAGGATTTAACCTGCTCAACTGGTTTTAAGCTATGCGACCCATATTACCCCCTGTCCCACAATACCAGCCTCTACTCTACAGCCCATCAAAAAATTCACGAAGTTACTCCAGTCACGAAGTTACACCCGTTTACCTTACAACACAAAAATATTACAGTATTTTACCTGCTAGAGCAACTAAGAAGTAATTCAACCGCGTGATTGTCCATCAATGGAAGGATTCACCAAAGAAGCATGTAGAGTAGTGCGCGTTCAATAGAATTCTACTGGGCAATCTGGGCATTAAATAGAAATTTGTCTATAAGAGTTTCGAACTATCAGTCTATGATGTGGCTGCAGGCAAGTCCAGGGTAAATTTTACCTAATTGCAATGGTTGGGGATAGTATTTTTTAATTCAACGCTACCAAAGAGTTGGCCGTTTCTCTGATTGGCTTCCGTAGTGTTAGATGTGGCTGTGATGTGGGGTTCCCGGCTAAGCTCTCAGGTTCTTGGCCTCCTTATTTTTACTTTATGTTGATAAAGTAATCCATCATAGCATCATCGATGACATTACTCCTAAAAAAGAAATTGTTTCTCTGCATGATCAGCTAGCTACTCCTCCAAGGAAATCTGTCCGGGCCTCAACTTTATAAGTGGTCAGCTAGAGTGTGGCAGCTGAATAGGCAATCGGAAACAGTGGAAATGGAAAAAACCGGAAACGGAAATGGACAAATCATATAACTGTACCCTAGAGTAAAGCCCTTGTTTAGTGGCCATCTCTTAAAGACCACCTTCTTATAAAGACCACATTGTAATTGGTGGCTAAAGACCGCTCTGTGGTCACCTTTGATAAAGGCCACCTCTTTACATGGTAATATTTGGTAAGCTTTAAACATGTATTTCATGACTCATACCCATGTCGAGCTCTTTGTCCATACTTCACTCAAGTCATATACCATCATCATGCACTTAGCTATAGTTTGTACCAGCATAAATGATGGTACCAGAATGTGTCATACAAAAAACTGAATTCCACGCAAGTAACACGTAGCTAGTAGCTACAGTACAAACCTTCTGTATCAACGAGCAGCCTAGTCTTTCTAGCTGTTTTGATAAAGTGGTCTGATGTAAGATGTTTGGAACCTAGCTATTATTGCAATGTGAAAAGGTGGTCTTTGTAAAGAATTGATCTTTATAGAAGGTGCCTTAGCTATCTTTGAGATCTAATTATAGCTAATGTGGTATTTGTACAGGGGTGGTCTTTATAAGAAGGTGGTCTTAAGAGGTGGCCACTAAACAAAGGTTTTACTATAGGATACATTTATATGACAATTTGACCATTTCCGTTTTCATTTCCACTGTTTCCAATTGCTCCAGCTGAATACAAATCCACTGAAATGTAAGCACCTTTGCATTCCTATAAACGTCTTCCAACTACACAGTATCTAGGAATTCAACTCTTACTGTCTTACCAAAATGCAAGTTGAGCATTTGGCAGCTAGGCAATCCGTTCTCCTAACTATCTATGACACACCCTCTTCTCATGATATGAAAACAGTTGTATATAAGTCTTGATTAGGCCAATCCTCGAATATGCTCCACTTGTTCACTGCCTACACACATGTACGGTTCTAAAGATATACATCACAACTGGAATCAATTCAGCAATGCGCTGCTAGTAGGCTTGCACTAATTTGCTGGCATAATCTAGGTGTGTGGCAGTGAAACCCTGATACCCTCAGATGGTCTAAATGTTCAGATTCCTGTAAGAACTCTAGTGGCCTTCTCTCCATATAGTTTAGCGGTCCATAATAACCTAGCTAATGATGAACAAATTTCCATCCTAGCTATTTAACAGGCATTTTCGATTTTCTGCTATATACCAACACATGCACAATCCTATCCACTAGGCACTAACGCACTCTATTATACTACAACTAGCTACCAATCCTTACTGTCATTCTTTTTTTTTTGTTAACGCTCCCTTTCTATTATGGAACTCTATTCTTTATTATTTTCTCCAATTGTCTTGCATTTCATTCTGCACTTTGTTATTTTCTTCTTGTGTTAAGTATTAGTTAGAGACCTGACCACGAAAACCAAAAAAGCTATGAATATCTGAGTGGGTGGTCTCTAACTGACTTAGAAAATGGTGTGGGTATAATAGATAGGTAGGGTTGAATAAAATATCATCATGTCATCATATCTTGGACAATATTGCACAAAATGCAAACCCACAATACATTGTTAAGGAAGCTCACTGATCTGCTATGCCTCCAGTGATCAATTGTGAGATTTGCAATGCTACTCAGCGCATCAGTGAGGTGTGCTGTGTGTTGGCTCCCTAAACTGGAGACATGGGATCTCATTTTAGAGAACCTCATTATCTTCTAAAGATCAAAAGGTTTTATATGCATACCATTTTCTAACTGTTATTTTTGTAGCTAGCTATGTGTCTTATCCATTGCAATAAATATTAACTTGTTCTCATGTGTATATGTGTATGTACTTTGTGTGCGGACCTTGTTAATAGGCTATTGCCTTCCCTGATTGCCTTGTACACATGTCTTTCGACACAATGAATGATCTAATATATGTGACCCAGTCTGACAAAACCGGGCTTATTGCCAAAGTATCGAGAAATGCCGGTTTTAAGTATTTAGTGTGTTGTAGCTCACCAATGGTTGAAGCTATGTGTACCAAATGTTCACACATTTTACACCAATTCCTTACCTTCCAGAGCATCCACTGTACAAGAAGCCAACAACTAAGTTTCCCGCCATTTTAGATAGTTTTTAAACCAAGGTTGACTGTATCAGGCGTGCTGCAAATTGGGTGGGAGGCAGGGGCCCTGGAAGGCGGACAAAATGGTGTTCAAAAATTGAATAGGAAGGCCAAGGTTTGAGCCATTGAAGTCTCAAAACTGGCTAAAATGAAAGGAAATTTACAGCAGAGGTACTTATTCAACACCACAGAGCTGTACAGCCACATACAGTCATTCCCAGGCTGACCAGAGCTCCATTAAGGCCCCAAACCACACGTACGGATCGCCACTGGGCTCAGGAAAAGCAGCCAGCAAAACCAGACCACTCAAGTCTAGCTGATTCTAAGTGTGGAATTAGATAGCTTATTCATGTAGCTGTGTGTCCTGGGTGAAAAATTAAATCTGCTGACATGGGCGATAAGACCGGTTTTCTCAGACTGGGTCACATATAGTGTAGAAGCTTCGCACTATAATTGGTCCATTCTAACCTATACCTTAATTCCCGTTTATCTGTTTAGGTGGATTTTTAATTCAAATAACTACCATTGGTTGCTTGATAATACGTTTTTACAGTCCAGGTGTTATTAGTAACCATGAATGATCTGTACTGGTTTCCTCATCTACTCACTAAAATGCATAGCACCAAGCTACTGTATAATAGCCATTATCACTAACCCTCTACTTGAAGCTAGAGTGATGGTAGACAAATGCATGCTTTATCAAGTTCAACTGCACCAAATCACTCTAAAGTGGACCTGCTAGGGATGGGAGTCCAATTCAATGTGGTTCACTACACCTTCCAACTGCAAGTAAAAACAGATGTGACCCAGCAATTTAAAATGATGACTATTTTGTTGGATTGAAGCATAGTAAAGAAGGCCAGACTCAAGAACAACTCCAGGTGACCCTAGGGCTTGAAAATTAACAAGTATACACATAAAAGTTATGAATAAATAATTCACCAACTTCAAAGGAATTGTAAGAATGTTGCTTTTAAGACTTCACTCGCTACTCTACCCTAACACCACAACAGAGCAGTAATCTTTCAACACCCTCTAGATACAACATACTGTAAGTACATGCACGTACATGATTACTTCACCTGCAAACTGTGATACATACAAATATACAAAATATAGCAATCAATTAAAAATATTTGTTATCACCAATACATGCTTAAACAGTCAAGTAGAGACTGATTCCCACTGTGGCTTGTAGACTATTGGGAAAAACTGGCCTTCCATCTTGCATCCCTGGATAATATAAACAAGTTGATTTATAAAGAGAGACTACAACATGTTTAAACATATTATGCATTTAGCAGAAACTACAACCAAACACACAATTAGGAATGCCCAGGTACAAATTTACTGCATAGTACTTTGATAATTAATGAACATTAATAGATATAAAGTTATGCACACACACATTAGTACATAACACACACACACACACACACACACACACACACACACACACACACACACACACACACACACACACACACATAGTTACAAGCCTTACTAACTTTAGGTATGACTGGTTCTTTTTGGCTCAATAACGGATCATCAGTATCTGATATCACACCATCCGCAAAATAATTCACAACACAAGCTCTACGAGGCTTATCAGTCCTTCAAACAATAATTATTATTGTGTAATATGTACAGTATGTCATTAGTATAATACGCAAACATGTCAATACAGTGTAAATAAATTCAAGAGAGGATCATAATTGATATACATGTATACAATAACTGAATGTGATGTTATACCTGTTGGAATATGACCCATGTACCATCAATGGATGGTGAAAACTAGCTTCTCCTTTCTTTAGTAATGATGGGGTTGGTTTAAAGTCTGCCTTTTCCTCTTCGGTCAGTATACCCTGAAAATATGTGTACACCACATAATCTTGAGGTTGAATGATGGATAGAAACTTCTAACTAAAGCTTAATTATAATGTGTGCAACCAGCGCCACTTTAACATGTTAACGCCACTTTAACATGTTAAAGTTCTTACTGGTCTCCTTTCATTGATAAATTGCTACATTCATATATGACTGAACATTTGAAAATCACCCATACTGCTGTTTCAAAGTAAACATATTGTATTAATATTTTATAACGTTGCAACTCAGTAGCCCTGATGGCATGATAGTGTATCATGCGACCAAGAAAGCCAGCCGAGTGTATTTACAGGAAGAAACAAAACACAATTTTCACATATACTGTACATAGTTCTGTACTCCCTTCTTGAACTGGGATCCTTTTAATACCACAACTGCCCTCCACCTTCAGCAACCCACACACCAAATTTGACCAGATTGCCTAACGCAATTGTGAAATATAGGCTGGCTTGTTTTCTTTATTTTTTCTTTGCTTAGGGGACTTAAAATTATTCTTTTCGCACACTTCACAAAAGCATTATGAAATTCAAATGCGTAGCTCGATTTTCTTGAGCTTTGATACACTTTAGGAGCGTATTATGGCACAATCACGTACCAAGTTTGGGATTAATAGTCATAGAGCTTTGGACGATTATTAGCACCATATTGTTGTCACTCCTACAGGGTAAACCGCTTATGGGAATAACTTAAAATCGGGATGCATGTAGGTAAACCATCATAGCTCACACCTTTTGTGGTTTAAAGAAATCGCATTGACAGCAGTAGAGTTACAAGGCAAAAATCAAACAACTGTAAATCGCAGGGTCAAAATACTCTAATAGAACAGTCAATGTGGGCTGAAAAAAGTGCATGAAAAATGTCGAAAAAAGGTTACCAGCGTTCGAACCAGAGACCTCCATACTAAACACCCAAATCCTTAACTACTGAGCCACTGTTATCATGGCTGATCCCCTTGCTTAATTTCTACCTTATAAATAAAAATTCTAGCTAAAACGTACTCGATAGTAGCCAAATGCTCATAATTTCATAGATCTACCAATGGAAAATCTAGCTAGAACATTCTATGTGTGTTTTATTAGAAGTCCTCAAAAAAATGTGTACTCTATTAGAGCATTACAATCACTGTAATACAATACTATTACAAGTATTCCATTGAATCAAAGCAGATCTATATCCATTTTGGTACGGATCAGTGGGGTAGTACACTACTCTTAAGACCAATCGCAGGCCAACCGTCATCATCATATATAATTATCATAATAAATGCTATGCTAATAAAATTTGTTACAACAGGCTGTATTCCAGCATAAAAGTGCAGGATTTTCTTTGTAAAAACTGAGCAACTGAAACTTTATCACATATTGCATGAAAAATCGAGCTGATACAATCTACATACAGTATGCATACTTTAATAGACTCCATATCAGCAAAGTTGTCATCTGTTATGGGAAGGGGCATGCCATTTCTTGTCCACCTAAACAAGGAAGACACTAAATTGAGGTCTTACAATAATATTATGTACCTGTGAGATCCTGGTATAAAATGAAGACCACCATTTTCAACAGTCTGGTCATCCAATGCAATGTGTATCTATTTGTAAATGCATACCGTATAAAACACTCTAATAGAACAGTCAGCGTATTAACAGATGCACACATATAAGTGTACAATTGTGTAAGAGGCTATATTAGATGATTGAGTGATTAGTGAAAAGGTAAGTATGTTCACTGTATGTTTTATTGACAGGTACTCACAGTGAGATGCTTCATTGGTTTTGTTCTGGTCCAATATGAATAATCTTGATGCCTAGGAATGCATGTAAATACACTGTCATTACACACACATATTGTACATACATACATACTGCACCATTGTCAAAATCATTACTCTATTAGAGTGTTTTATCGTATAATAGTTGACACTCAACTATGGTGATTTACATAGAAATTTAGAAACATAGGATCTTCAGATATCCAACAGGTGGTCTCTAGGTGTATGGATAACTGACGTTCTAATGCATTCATTGTGTACATACATATGCATAGTATGTAAAATAGTGGATGATAGCCAGATTGAATTGTTTTAGCTATAATTCTACATAATTCAATGAAAGATGTTTCATATGTGACACATGCATACAATATAATAATTATGTAGCTGTGTCAGCATAAAGCAGCATTTCTGACTGCCTGATCATAACATTGGTTGGACAGAAAGGTTTGAGATTGATTCACACAAAGTTGTAGTGTGTATTGCAAACACTATAATACGTACGTACCATGCAACCACTCCACCATGCTTTGCTGGTTTGGCAAACAACTGATCATGCCACAATCTGACATCCACCTCTTCTCGACTGGGATCTATTAGCTGAGAACTAGGTACCTATAACATATGTAACAATGAAAATGGTAGACTGATGGCTGCATCACTATATAGAAATAAAAGTTTAGCTATTGAAAATATTCTAGTATTAACTAAAATTGGCTTAGCTCAGCATACATTCAATATAAAAGCCACTGATAGATGTCAACAGAAATATCCCAAATTTCATAAATTCTTTCAAAAAAATTTCTATGTAGTTAAGACAGATTAAGTAGTCTGTATACAATTATTAAAATAACAAAAAAAGAGAACATCTGATGTTTCACTTACTGCTATGGCGGGAAGGAAGCAGACATCATGGAAGGCAGCGGTGATCCTCCAGTGACCCAGAGCATGTAGTAACACATTATTGGGGTCTCCCCCTTGATTCCTGTGAAACTCAAAGAATAGACCATGGCCTGGATGGAGTTTGTCAGGATCCTGTAAGTTACAAATTCTTTGATACACAAATTCCAGAAAATCTTGTCCTTAATCATTTCGTTGTTTGTGTACATGCATATTCCTTATGTACCACAGGGAAATCCAAAAAGAAGTGGATTAATATTACGACTACTTCCACTTTTAGATATAGTTTTGTGCATTATTTTCATCGTGTAGATAGATCTGCATTTCTAATTGTGATATGCCTTTGATTGTAGACTGTTCTATTAGAGTGTTTTAGTAGACAAACTAGAATACATAATACAGAATAAAGAATATAAGAAAACACAAAACAGCATATGTAACAAGCAGAAAGAAGTCAGATAATAATGGCACCATCACAAGAGTTTAGTATTTACATTGCAACTGAAATAGTGATATGTACATACTATGTGTATATGATAGGATGCATGTATGCACGTATGACCACGGATGCACACACACACACGCTACACACATACATACTACACACAAACACACCACTCACAAGAAACACTTTATAATCTTCCAGTAACTTATCACACTGATCCTCAGATAACACTCTGATGTTTGGCAAGTATCCATTAGTCCAATATGAATCAACTTGCTCCTGTGTTAACTTGTACTTGTGCCACTCCTTACCAGTCTGTGAGTAACCATACAAGGATTGATGTTCCAGGAATATACATCAATATAACATACAGTACATTATATAAGTACGTACCTCTCAAAGCACACATACCAGAACTATAAATTGTGAGCAATGCATAGGAAATAGGGAAAAGTACAAGATGATTAAGAATGAGGTTGCCTAAAATATTGTCCATTTGTCCTACGTATGTATGTGCTATTTGAGGTGTCATCTTATTGCAAACTCTGCTGACTATTAGGCAGAGAAAGAACTAAGATATCTACAAGAAGCTAAAGTCTTTGAGCAGGCTGTAGGACCAGGTGTCCTACAGACCTTCAGCACTTGTGCTGTAAAGCATTAATAAATAAAAAGCAAAAGTTGAACATCCACCACCATGTGGCACTATCTCTACGGGTAGTAATCACTCATTGTAAGATTCAACTTAAACGCTTGCTTTATATTCTTGGTGATACATGATGTAATTACCCATACGTCACTTGTTTTTGTTAATGCCATAGATACCAATGGTGCTCAACTGAGATGTCTGGAAAACTGTTCATTGTTTACTGAACAGTTCCTAGCTGTTATGAAACAAAACGTAGAAAACCTATTGTATCAAACTACAGCAGTTTATGAGGTCTACAAGATCCCATAGCTAAAACATGAGTTTTCTCACATTTCTAATGCAAGTAGGAACTATAAAACACATATCAGTAGCATAAGAACTGTCAGACACAGTACCTGAGGTTGATCAAAGAGTCCTCCAATTGGTACATGAACTGTTGAGAGATCCTTGAACCCTTCAGGCAAGTTAAGATCAACCACTCCCTTCTTTCTAGCTTCATTCTTGTACATGGTCTTCTCATCAATATCATCACTTTTAGATTTCTAACAGAATTGGTGACAAAGTGAACCTAAATAGACTGATCTACTGAAAGAGGGGTCCCAGTACTTCCTTGCTCTTAGGCAAATGCTCTACACAAATTCCCGGTTCGATGTACATGTGGAGTTACCGCCTGAAAGCCACGCCCATAAGTGGGTTTCACAAAGTTTTCTACAGGGATTAAACCAACTCATACCTTGGTAGGAGGCTGGTCTGGAGTTGCTGGATCCTCTGTGGATGACATCTTGATTTGGCAGGACTGGTAGGAGTGTTCTATGAAAAGCGCACGCGTATGAACTCACAAGATTCACGTGACTAGGATTTTTCTACCGATGTAGCGCTTTTTCGTTGTATGTGTGTAAAATAATATCGCTTCTTGTTGCACTTAAGGTATGTTTGGGAATGACATGATTTGGGTTCTGACTTGTTGAATCATGTAAGATTAAATAGATTGTATGTTGGGCATTTATTAGAATTTTTCATGTAAGTCTTCGTAGCACTTCGCTAAGGACTTCTGAAATCAATCTAAACACTTCTTAATGTTTTGACCACTTGTACATACCTTAGTTGACATTTAATCTGTTATTTTGCCATTTAAATGCCGCGTGTTGTTCAAACTGGTGCCCTTAGCGTAGACCATTTTACTCCCTAATGAATTGTCTTGGTACTGTTACTAGATGCACGTGACATTAATGTGTACAACCATGTGTGTTGAGTGTGAGTATACTGTTCTCGTAGAAAACCAACAGGTATTGTTGCACTAAATGGCAGCCCCACCCCCTCCTCCGCCACTCCCACCAATCAGCAGCCCATCTCCGGAATCTGATGATGACAGAGACTCCAGTAGTAGTGCATCATCATACTCAGAATCGGATTCCGATGCTACTCCAGTGCCAACTTCTGTTCCAGTTCCACCTCCACCACCTGCACCCCCAAGTGTGCCAGTTACTGGTGCTGATGTAGTGACAGACGAGACAGAACCTCCTGTCAAGGATGATAGGAAATTGTGGGAACGTCCTTGGAGTTTGAAAGAGCTAAGAGGTGCCACAGAAAGCTGGACACTGGCAGCTGATGCTGGGGTGAGCTGATATTTGTGCGTACATCTCTGCCAAATGAATTGTACATAGTTTAGGGGGATAG
Source organism: Dysidea avara (assembly GCF_963678975.1). Lineage (NCBI taxonomy): Eukaryota > Metazoa > Porifera > Demospongiae > Dictyoceratida > Dysideidae > Dysidea > Dysidea avara. Next base: position 58,718,513 of record NC_089272.1, read on the forward strand.
TACAGAATATTAGGATAGTATCACAATTTATATTACCTCTCATTTATAACTTACTCTTGGATTTAGGAAACAGAATTAGTGTATCTTTCATTATCGTTTTACTATCATCAATCATGAACAGTATACATATCTTACAGTACTATTGTTTGGACATTGCACACTACTGTCCAGCCCAGATATATTTTGCATTACTTAATGTTTCTTACATGTGTGATACTACCAGTGTACATATACTGTACATGTGTATTCTGATAATGAAGTCATGTTGTATGTGTTTGTGACTGGAACAAAGAAACTTATGAAAACTCCCTAGTGCAAGTAATAAACCTGCTATTTAAACTTTATGAAAAGTGTCTGTATCTGTCTCCTATGGGTACCTCTAGTACTAAGCAATGCAACCATGTTTACTTCAGCTAGTGGTGTTTTCAAAGCAAGCATACAGACTCTGTACAGAGAAGGGTTTATGATACAGTATTTAGAGCCAGTAGGGGCTGTAATTTTTAGCACTGCTAATTTATGAGCTGTGCTGGGGAACATACGACAGTCACTGGTTTGATGACGTTTCAAGTAATTTTCATGATTACAAATTAATGGTAAAGAAGGAATGATGTTTGGTTGGGCTTCACCACTAGGGTTAGCTTGTAGTGAGTGCTTAGAGCCCCCTGGTCAGTGGTCACAACATTTTTTTAATTCTGTACATGTTGACTTGCTTGTCTGTCACTTGTAGTTGCTGCTCTACATGAAGGAGTTCTCACAGAAGGTGGTATCCAAGACAACGGAAATTGAGAAACAAGTTGACTCACTTATTCATGAAGCAAAGGTCAGTGTAACTTTATTTTAGTATATCATATGTGTTTACTGCTAAAATCAAGTTTCTGGAATGCAAGATTTGGAAAATAAGTAATGAACACCTTGGGACCATGTCCTGGTAGCTCAATTTCTCACAAACTACTGCAATAGTACCTCATCATACTGTAGTACCGTAATCTTATAAAAAAATATAGTACTATCAGAGATGACTTGAGTGTGGACCGTGATAAAATATCACCCAAAGACCTGCCTTGATTTTCCCCACAATGACGTGACAGTATTGGTTGGTAAAATTCAGATTAACCTGAAATGTTTTTGTCAAGTTGCTAAATATTTTTTATACAAAGTATTCAATGGAGTTTTCTACTGCCTGCCAAACTGATGCGTTCAGTCAAGCATAGCAGAAAGTGGCTACAGCTATGGCACTACTTTTTCGCAGAAACACTTGTGCTATTATCTTATTTTCATATACCAGGCCCTGGTGTATATCAATATTAGAATGTAAGTGTACAGCCCCTTGTGTTTCTATGAATATAACTGTATTACTAGATTCATATTTGTACCTCACTAATGAATATGATTAAAACTAGAATTATTATCATATACAGTCAGTACCTATGCTAGCACTGTATATTACGGGATTTGGGCTTTTCTGGTCAAAACTGGTAAAAATATCACCGGAAAAGCCTAAATGCTTCCTATAGATTGCCAAATTTTTTTATTCAATGGAATTGTCTACGGACTGACTAACTGCCTGCCTGCCTGCCTAATTCCTTCGGACAAACGTAACTTGGTAATGGCTAAGATTACAGGTCAGATTTTTTTCACTCCAGTCATAATAATGTTACAAAAAGTAAACAAACCCACAAAGAATTTTAAGTTCGATTAGGGATCATAAGAAAGTATGGAAACAAGGGATATCACCTGCACCTGAAGATTTACTAGTGGGGTGATACATTGTCCCAACTCTAGTTTAAAATTCCTAAATTATATTTATACTTGTACTGTTTATTATCCTTGTCTCCTTGTCACAGAACACTGATACTAGAGCTGGTAACATCTTTAATGACTTCATGATGTTGTCCAATATCCAGTTTGTGGAAAATGTGAGTAGTGTGTACATGTTTACATGCGTGCGTGCGTGCGTGCGTGCGTGTGCATGCATGTGTCTGTGGTGTGAGGCAGCATAGCCAAGTGGCAAGAACATCAGCCTAGTAACTAAAAGGTTCCCGGTTTGATGCTCAGTTGCGTCAAATTGATGGTTAGTGCTGTTGTTTCATGAGCAAGAAACTTTACTCATACCCAGCTGTTTAAATGAGGACCTGTTGGCCTGGGAAGCAGCCCACCCAGCAGCTTGTACCTGGGAAAGCAAATGCTAATTGTCCATGACTCATACAACGTGTGAAGATCCAGGTGGGACTTCAAGTGCCTGCACTTTCACCTGTGAGACGTGGTACAGCCACTGTGGGTTACTAGTCCTGCCCCTGGAGGATTTGTCTGTGCTGACTCCCAACACCTGAGTAGCACACTAGTGTCCCAGTGGGTAAGTGGGACTGTGCTACCATGGTAGCTGAAGGCTTTGATTTTGTGTGTGCATGCGTTCGTTCGTTCGTGATTTCAAACAGCTTGAAGGTGCTGTCAAACATTTACGTTTTCTTCTTTTATTTCTTGTACAAGCCTTTTTGTGGCTTTCCTTCATTCAAACAGTCATATTGCAAACTTATACACTATAATACAGTATTTGTTCTGCTTAAATATGGTTTGAGCATTTAAACATGCATACTATAATTGCTTTATTTTACACTTGAAATGCTGCACATTTTGATGCTGTTGTGCTTGTATAAAATGATACGTATATTTTTACACACCTAACCCTAAGAGTTTGCCTCATGTAAATGTACGTGTGTACTATATGTAAATAGTCTATGAGAGAGATATCCTACTTTACCTGATTATAGTGCTCCCTCAATTATCCGAACGCTTGGTTATCTGAACTGTAGAGATGACTGCTCTATTAGAGTATTTGTGTAAGATATATGTTCTATTAGAGTATTTGAACAGGACTTTGTATTGAATGGGCTTTGATTATCTGAATTGAACATGTTGTGGTCCCAAGAGGGTTGGATAATCGAGGGAGCATAGTACAATGGTGTCCGCTTTTCAGTGTGTGTCCATATTGAAGGAGGTTCTAGTATATGTACTAATATGTACTTGTGTAGTACTGTAGTGAAGTACCTCCTCATCATCCTATTATTTGTCACACATAGAGGGTGTATGAAGAAAGCAACGAAGATGAGGGGAAGGAGAAAGAAGAAGCCCAACAAGGACAATCTGAGGAGCGCCCTCCAGAAGAGAAACAGAGGGAGGTGTTTGGTAAAATACGAGAAGCTGTTTCCTGTGGCCTGAAGGTACTAGAGGAAGCCTTCACCAAACTGGAAGTGCAAGAAGAAGCAAGTATGTACTAGCCTCAGGGTTTATCATACATTTAAATTTACTGCTTGGAGATGGCAATACTACGCTACATATTACATGTATTGCTGTAGTAGTGTTTATGCTTGGTAGATCTGTGGCTGACATCTTTTCCACAGTAAATATTCTTCAACCATTGAACCCTGATGTCATTTTGGGAGCAATGATAGTATTAGAAGATACTGTCTTATCTAACAAATCATTGAAAATGTCATTTTCTTGGTTGGGGGCTCTGACTCCTGATCATTACTTATGATCAAAGATTCAGTTAATTTTATGATCTTATTTTGGTAAAAGTATTTGAAGTAATTGTAAGTATTTAAATACATTAGGTATAAGTATTTAATTACAAAATACAAGTACATCCAGTTTCTAAACTACAAATACAATTACTCATAATTTGTATTTAATTGTAAATACTCATGTATTTGAACCCAAGTCTGCAAGTTAGAAGCCACACTAGTAAAAAGGTTATCTAATACTGTATAGCAGGTTTTTACCACGAAGACTTTATTTTTGCGAACAGTGCTTAGCCACAGTAATTAAATTTGCGCTTATTTTATCTCGCATGTTTTCAAATTTTCATGTCTTCTTGTCCTGTAACTCTATACGTATTATTGTGCCACCATGAAACTAAACAAACTGCATATCCTTGAGAGGGCGTGCAGTAAGTGCCCTGCTACTGTTGGGTTGTCACGCAGCGGCACACATCCCCACTTTTATATATAATGCAAGTAAGTTCCTCGCCAATGACAGGAATCCAAAATGTCTTACATGGTATCCATGTATATAACTACTTAACAATGCTTCCATCTCCTCTTTCAATGCATTTCTAGTAATCGAAATAAAAATCTGTGGATTTTATTTTTGTGGATAGCTGCGTTAGTGTAAATTTGTGTTTTGCTGGCACAGTATTATGGCTGTATAGCCCATTGGAAAGACATTCACGATAGTCTGTATAATTCTTTGCACTTGTATGCTACTGGCATGATTAAATTGCCTTAAATTACCTTCCTCAAAGGTATACTTTAGTGCTGTACACCTACAAAATATTTGTCTCTGGTTAATTGCCTACCAACAATTAGCAATAACTGGTTAATTGGTTGTATGTGGTAAAGTGATGATGATAATTTCAGAAAGCTAGGCACGCACCTGGTAAGTGTGCAAATTACACCATCTCATTGTTCAGGTTCTGATTCAGATGATGATGAAGCTGTGTCTGGTTATCATGAACCATTGCTGGAGGCTAAGGATCCTTATGCCCTGAGGCCGATGCCTTATTTAATTGGTACTTCAGGGTTCTTCTCAGCAGAGGATGTTGGTATTGGGGAATTACCCACTGACTCTGAAGGTGTGTGTGTGTGTGCGTGCGTGCGTGCATGTGTTTGGGTTTGGTGCGTGTAATGTACATACAGAGGGTTGTAATGTGTGTGGTATGCATGTACAGTGTAGCATGTACAGTGTAGCATGTACAGTGTAGCATGTACACACACTGCACTCTAATCTCGGTACTTTCTACCAACAGCACAAAGTTTATGTGATGTCTTTTATTATCTTCAGATGAAGAAGACGAAGAATACTCAACAGATGAAGAGGAGCCACAACCCAAACAAAAATCTAAAGGACTGGTAAGATCAAATTGTGTTGTTGAACTTTAATACTGTATCTGATACTCAATATTTTTAAACCAGGTGCGTGCCCACAGCCAGCCGAACGCCGGCTGTGGGTGCGTGCTTGGTTTACTGAAATTGTTTTCATAAATGTGTGTGTGTGTGTGTGCCTATCTATACCTATGTTTGTCTGTACGCACCCACGTGAGCAAAATTGTTAAATAATGGTAATAGCAGCTTTTACGTAAGAAGTAAAAGCGAAATGAAGTCTGTATTAAACTTCTGCACAGGTGAACTTTGCTCTGAGGTGGTTTCTTTTTGGCAGACTGAAATACAGGTGTGGCGACTTTCCCCAGACTTTGTAAACTACCTTCCCTTTGAGGTTTTCAGGCATTTAACAACTGAAAAACCACGGAGCAGGCCTCGTACATTACCAGGAATAGCCTGTCACTTTGAGTTGAAAGGGGGCGTATCCCTTATGTACGTGAATGAAAATAAAGAGCAGCTTTGAGGCTTTGCCAAGAGAATCTGTGGAAAAAAACATGATAATCAAACTATAAAACAGTTTAGAAGATACTTCTGTGCGTAATATGTTGGTTAAAGCGGTTTGTTTAACAAGCGCTTCCTTAGTAGTGCATAGCAACGTAATTGAACGAAATACAAAAAATTCATGAATTACGAAATACGAGAATTAGCTCCTAGTATTATTGCACAACCCAAAACTACCCTATTGTAAAATAGTAATACATAGTTGGTTAATTCATAGTAGCATATACTATCTTTAATTGCAGATGAGCATGGCGCCTGGTTTTTAGAAGTAGCACAACATCAACTTGTTTTGATTATTGCCCAGCTCTACAGTCTATATTATAAACCAGTTTGGAGCATGAAATTGTTATATAACTGGTGTATACAATTAATTCCAATGATATTATAGTAACTGAGTTATCTTGACCATTGTACATCTTATGTAGCACATGTACTGGTATTGACAGTTATAACAGTTTGATATACTGTGTACAACAGGAGTGGCCATGACATGTATAAGATTATCCTTGAAGTTTGTGTTGATTTCTGTATAGGAGTTGAGCTACAGTATTGTACAAGTTCTTTTTGTATTGTGTCTATTTTTCTTTTGTGACTGTTGTTTTGTTTTGTTTTGTAGATGGAAGAAAGTTCATCTGAGGAGGAACTGTTTGATCAGTCAGATAAGGTACAGTATGTGTATTCTATACAGGTGTGTATGTGGTCAGGCCTGCTAGAACAGAGCATAGGTACGTAACATGTGCTTACTATTAAAATACGCTCATGACTTCCATTTTACCTCACAATGCTATGGTAGTACAAATTTAGACCTTAATCCTTTTAATATGCTGTATACACACCCAGTAAGTGAACAGTCATCGTAGTAGTTCTGTGGCTATAGCCTGTACGCTGTGGACCACAAGCAGTTTGTTACTATGAGAGGAAAATGTGTACCAGTACGAAAGTTGTAGAATTGATTCAATTGAAAGGCTTATTGTGAAGTGCAACATTGAACACAAGTAAACACACTCACACACACGCACGTACGCAAACATACTACACACACACACAAACACGCACACAAACATGCTACACACACACACATAACACACACACACACACACACACACACACACACACACACACACACACGCACACACACACACACACACACCATCCTCTAATATTTGCACAAAAAGAATCACACAGACTCACGGACTTGCATACTTGCTTGCACTCATGAAAGAATGTTAGTATGTGTATAATTAACATTTCAGCAAAAAGAACGTATATAAGTGATTTCTATCTCTCTAGGAAACTGATGATGAAGGACTGCCAAAGCCCAAAGGACTAGCAGAAGAGAGTTCTGGTAGCAGCAGTAGTGGAGAGAGTAGCTCAGCCGGAGAATTTGAAAGTGACGATGAAGGTACCTCTAAAAAGCCACCTGCTATGGCTGTACCAATGAAGGTATTTACCGTACACAATATGTTTCTTCATGTCATCTCATACACTATGCAGCCTTGAGGAAATGTAGCTGTTAGTACAGTACTATGCATACCAGTTCAGGGTAATGGCCCAATGGTGTTACATGAATTTTAACATAAAGACTTTTGTGGCCATGCCTGCTTTTGTGGTGCTACAAATCTTGTTGAAATAATCATACCATGGATAACTATATGTACAGCTATGTATATACACCTGAATATTGCAGTCAAGATTATGCTGTAAGTACGTATGACATCAAACTTATAGGTGACATGTCCTGTGTAGTACAAAGTTAACAAATTGAATGAAATATATTTTATCGGCTAGTAACATACAGTACGGTAGTAGAGATCATGGAGGTTGTAGTAGTCTCACCTTCCTTCATATCAGCTGGTTAGGCATGACCAGGAGTTTTTATGATGCTGACTTTTCAAAGGAAGTCTAAGTACTTGTGTGTTATTTGTAAACTAAAAAAAGAGCCTGAACAACTCTTAACAATGGATTAAGTAATTATTTTTGTAAGCTCTCTGTTCTGCAGAGGACCAGAAACAGAACTACTGTATGTTGACATCATTCTTTTAATTACCCTACCAGTATTACTGACACTCTATGGCTGCATATTAACTGCTAGAACCTGTTAACATAACCAGCAGGAATTACTAGTCTGACACGGCCGCCCCTTCGCAAACAGGAAGGGTCTGGGGACTCTAGCATTGTGTACTTGTGCGAACTTACCGAAAACTGGTGTGTCCAATCAAATCACTTGCCTGCTCATTTAGTGACATGGATATCCGTTTTGGCTAACTTGATAGGTGGCAAACTATGGCTTCTGTTTTGCTTGCCTCGAGTATTGTCCAGTTAGAATGACTTATCGTGAAGGAATAAGGATGGCATATTTAAAAAGTACAAAGAGTAGTCTTGTAAGTTAGAAGCGGTGAGTTTTTAACGTTCCACTGGATATGAATATCGCATTGACTAACGATAATGGTGCAATCTAATTATGGAAAACCAAGTCTCTCCCAGTAATTACATCCATTTGCACAAGTACACAATGCTAGAGTCTCCAGACCCTTCCTGTTTGCGAAAGGGCGGCCACGCCAGACTAGGCAATTACTGCTCTCTCTATAAGGACTTGTGGCTGTAAAGGCAGAGATAAAACACAGCGATATCTCGCCAGTGTTACACTCCTTTGTGCCTTGCATTGCTTATGATCTGGCATTACCAAGCCAACTGAATTGACTGAGACTGACTCACTGACTCACTGAATGATTGTCTATCTGTCTGACTGACTGACTAACTGACTGATGCTTCCAAGCATAACTCAACTAAGTGTAAAGCTATGGGCTTGATATCTTTACTGTTTGATATCACTTCTGCACTTCATCTAACGCCAGAGCCTGGGCAATTGTATCAAATGGTACAGGAGTATTGTTTAAGTAGGGGCCCCCAAAAGTGACACATGCTGCCTTTAAAGTCATCCTAGAGACATCTTATGTGACAAAAATCACCTTTACAGAATAATATTAGTCAAATACAGCCTTAAAACAAGAAAACACAGGCAGCCGGATATAGAATAAAAAATCACTGAAACTCAAATTTTTCCACCAAAACCACAATCTATTTACTTGATCATGATGACACACCCTGCTATTATTGGTATAGCTGTGTTGAATAGTGCCACACCTCCTGGTAAGCGCAAGGCTGACTTGAGATACTGTAATACAGCAGTCACCCTAATAGAACAGTAGTCACACGTGTATAGCTGTATGCTATCTAGCAAAAAATCAAACAAACTAGTATATCAAAATAGTCAATTTAAAGAATCCTAATTTAGTCTAACAAGAGATGAATGATGGTATTTCAGCATAGCTCGGTGGGAAACTCCTTTTGTTGGCATGTTATAACACTATGCCAATGTAGGGATTTTTCTCTCCGAGCTATGCTGTAATCATGAACCATGATAGTGGGTTCATAATAAGGATCGCCCATGTTTTTTGCAAAAACTCTAATAGAACGCACGCCTAAAAACCACCTTGGAAAGTATCCTCCAACTCAAAACAACCTTCTGGTGGTTCTTTGCAATGAGTATAGGTCCACTAGTAAGTATCAAGTGAAAAGGAAACAGTATGTGTATTTCAGACAAAACTGAAATATGCCCGTTTGTTCATATTATTATTATTATTCTTTCACAGGCATAGCGAGGTTTACAAGGAGAATCCTGGGATAAAAAGTAGCAAGGCTTGCTGAATGGATCACTGTGCGTGTCCATGACCTATTTTTGATTTCGTTTTCGGATGGAAACAGCCCAAACTGGGCCGTTTGTTCTTGCGAAAATGCCATTACGCTCGAGAAGCCATACAAGATCACGCTCAAAGTTAGGTTTTTTTTATGTGCGCTGCTTGTGGTTAATAGAATCTGTCTTTATTAAACTCAGTATAGTTCAGGAAGCTTAATCTGGGCTGATGACTTTGTTGCAAGGTGGTTTTTTCGCTCCGTGATTATTGTACGTGGGCGGTTTATCCAGATTAAATACTCTAATAGAGCAGTCACTTAAATACTCTAATAATGCAGTCAAGTGTATAACAACAATCCTTGCACTGAATTTGACAGCTATTAAAGGCACCAGTATTGTAAATTGTAGCTCATATTGGGAGACTCTCAGACTGTATTCACACTGCAATTTGATCAGTTTCATGTTTGTACTGAAACATTGACGGTGTTACTATGCAGAATGCAAAATTACACTATTCACCATAGTCTTCATTATCATTCAAAGAATCCATGTTAATTTGTACATATGATATTGTAGTCAATAGAGTGAGAAGATATTGCTGAGGAGATGATGTGTTCCAACAACTTGCAGCAAATACTAGTCAATGACATAGGTCTATAGTTCGATGGATTAGTACACGGGCCTTTCTTGTATACTGGTGTTACAAATGCCCTCTTCCAGTCTGAAGGGAGTTTACCCTGATGAATAATGTAGTCAAGTGTATAACAACAATCCTTACAATGAATTTGACAGCTATTAAAGGCACTAGTAATGTAAATTGTAGCTCATATTAGGAGACTCCCAGTCTGTATGCACATTGCAATTCGATCAGTTTCATGTGTGTACTGAAATGTTGACGGTGTTACTATGCAGAATGTAAAATTACACAATTCACAACAGTCTTCCTCATAATCCATTACTGAATTAATAAAAAGTACACAAACTAGATGAAAAAAAAATTGGAAATTTTAAAATGGGAATAGGGATTGCTGAAAAAAGCCACAAAACAAGAAGGGATCGCTGGGGTGGTAATGTAAACCACAAATCCCTATTTTGACTCTGTCGGTGGTAATGCAAACTAGGGATGGGCGGTATTGCTTTTTTTTGAAGAACGGTACGGTATTAGGAAAAATACCTCGGTATCACTAAATACCTTGTATATTGTACACTTTTTATAAACCTGGGTAAGCTATGATTTACACTTATACCCACATTGTGCTAGTAGTGAAAGTTATCTTTTAAAGGAACAAATGAAATGACAATTGTACCACAAAGTAAGGTTTGGATATCTCAAAAGGTAAATTATTGTGTTTGTCTTGTCCACAGCATAAACACATGGTTGTGTGGGGCTTGACTTCATGTGTAGCCACCACTAAACCACCAAAACTTTAATTAATACATTAAATTCGGTATTCGGTATTTTTAGAAAGCCACAACAGTATCTGAAAAATACCTTTTTGACAACTAATACCTAAATACCTCCCAACCCTAATGCAAACCACAAATCCCTATATTGACTCACCTCAAAATGACAGAGCATGTAAGTAAAGATTTATGACAGAGTCAAAATAGGGATTTGTGGTTTACATTACCACCCCAGCGATCCCTTCTTGTTTTGTGGCTTTTTTCAGCGATCCCTATTCCTAATTTAAAATTTCCAATTTTTTGTTCATCTAATTATTATTCTTATTATTCATAATATTATTACTGGGACCGCGTCACATACAACCAAGTACATACACCAATGTTGCAACCTACCCATTGGGCAAGTATAAACAGTGCCATAGGAAACACTCAGAGCAGTGTGCGTGTACCTGTGGAAATGATACATATGCATACGTACACAGGCAAGGGAGTTTAACTGGCATCAGAAAACCACAATACTAAAACACAACCTACACAAAAAAACAAGTTAAGTTAGCTATATTGAAAGTAACTATATATTGTAGGTGTGACGTGTCTCTGAAGATGACTCAGCAGTGAAGTGAGGCTATACAGAACAAGGGATATGGTGAAGGCACAATTAGCGATTGATCCCAATCAAGCCAATATGGCACAACAGACTCTGTTGTAACTAGAGGCCACTGGTGATGTACCTGTATATCAGCAGTGTGGCATTGGCACAGTGATCACAGTCTATAACAATATGCATACAGCCAAGCACAACATACAGGAGATAGTTACACATTGTTGTATATGCAGCACTGCATCGGCTTCTTGTTTAGCTATTACAGACTCACAGTAGACTAGTAGTTAAGCCGAGTGGAAAATAATTCCAGGCGCCAGCAAGCCAGATGAAGGTGCCGGTATAATGAAAATAATTCCAGCCGCTAGCAATCCAGATGAAGGATGAATATGTAGACCTTATAATACAACTACCGGTACAAGTATTACATTACTCATTACCTTGCTGTTCCAGCTGGTTGTTTATGAGCGCATCAGCTGGTATCCCAACTGGTCCTTCACTGCATGACGCCTGGAGCGCATATCCTGCACACAAAATACACAGTTACAAACATTTAAACATACTTGTAATGACGTTTACTAATCTTCTCCTTCAGCAATCTGTAATTAAACAAGGGCGTGGTGTCGGGCGTTATATAGAATTACACGTACGGTAAGGTCATCAGCACGAACAGGCGTACTTATTATATGGTTGTGTTCATTCACAGGCGAATCTATCCCCGCTTAGTTCATGTCTCTAGGCCTCGTAGTTTTCTCAAACATTATTTATTTATTTATTTATTCATTCATTATTATTGATGTAATTTTAACCGCATTTCGTATTATTCTTACTACTTGGTTGTATAATTATTCTTTCACAGGCATAGCAAAGTTTACAAGGAGAATCCTGGGATAAAAAGTAGCAAGGCTTACTGAATGGATCATTGTGCGTGTCCATGACCTATTTTTTGATTTCGTTTTTGGATGGAAACAGCCCAAACTGGGCCGTTTCTTCTTACCAAAACGCCATTACGTTCGAGAAGCCATACAAGATCACGCTCAGAGTTAAGTTTTTTGGTGTGCGCTACTTGTGGCTAATAGAATCCGTCTTTATTAAACTCAGTATAGGTCAGGAAGCTTAATCTGGGCTGATGACTTTGTTGCAAAGTGGTTTTTTCACTCCGTGATTATTGTATGTGGGCGGGTTATCCAGATTAAATACTCTAATAGAGCAGTCACTTAAATACTCTAGTAATGCAGTCAAGTGTATAACTACAATCCTTACACTGAATTTGACAGCTATTAAAGGCACCAGTAATGTAAATCGTAGCTCATATTAGGAGACTCTCAGTCTGTATGCACATTGCAATTTGATCAGTTTCATGTGTGTACTGAAATGTTGACAGCGTTACTATGCAGAATGCAAAATTACACTATTCACAACAGTCTTTATTATCAATAAAAGAAATCTCATAATCCATTACTGGATTAAATAAAAAGTACACAAACTAGATGAATTAAAAATTGGAAATTTTAAAATGGGAATAGGGATCGCTGAAAAAAGCCACAAAGCAAGAAGGGATCGCTGGGGTGGTAATGTAAACCACAAATCCCTATTTTGACTCTCTGTCGGTGGTAATGTAAACCGTAAATCCCTACTCACTTCAAAATGACAGAGCATGTAACTAAAGATTTATGACAGAGTCAAAATAGGGATTTGTGGTTTACATTACCACCCCAGCGATCCCTTCTTGTTTTGTGGCTTTTTTCAGCGATCCCTATTACCATTTTAAAATTTCCAATTTTTAATTCATCTAGTACTATCTTGTTTCACTACTTTTTATCACTTGAATCCCTACTTCATATTTGAATTATAATTTTCAATATGCTAGTAAATAATAAAATAATAAAATGTTGAGAAAAAAGCTTGTGGAGGGAGGGAGGTTATGTTAATTTTCTTTTCCTCAAACAGATGGATCTTCAAGCAGAGTTAGCAGCTAAGCTTGGTGTTGTACCAGCTGTCCCTATAGCTGAAGGTAGTGATCATGACCTGGAGAGTTCAGTGGCACCATCAGAGAGTGTCAGTGCTGCTGGAGGTAGGAAGAAGAAGAAAAAGAAGAAGAAACACAAGGATAAAGGTTTAGCTGAAGAAGATGATGAGGACATAGAGAAGAGCTCATCCAAACCAAAAGGTACTCTATGTGTACGTACATATGGTTTGTATTTGATATCATAGTTAAGAGTGTTGTCTGTAATGTGTGTGTGGGTGTGGGTGTGGGTGTGTGTGGTGGGTGTGGGTGTGTGGTGGGTGTGTGTGGTGGGTGTATTGTTGTGTACATGGTGGACGGGCATATTCTGTGCTTACACGAACGAAATAAAGGGCAGCTTTGAGGCTTTCTCCAAACAATTCGCATGATTACCAACTCTTTGAATTAAGGGCACAATAGAAAACCTCCATAATAAAAGGACAAAGGTCCCAACTGGTCTGCTTCATACGTTTCATGCCTCTGAAAGTTAAAATCTATTATTTCAGCAAAAACAGACTGGATCCCAATTGTCTGTTTTAGAGAATATCTCCATGGTGATGAGCTAATATTGTATAATTAATTAAACTGTGCAATTATCTTCACTTGTAGAAGCTGGTATGTTTATGCCTGAGGAGGATGAAGACGAGGGTACACCATTTGGACAAGGTGACAACATCTTTGGTTCCAGCAAAGCTGCTAAAGGACTGTTTGATGAGTCAGAAGATGAGGAGAAGGCGCCATCAGGATTGTTCAGTGGTGAGAAGAGTAAGGAAGAACCAACAGAAGATGTTGAGGAAGCTAGTACACCCTCTGTCAGTAAGTGAAAAATCATGCACATGTGCACATGCACACAGACACACACTCACACAGACACACTGCACACATACAACACACTACACACACCACACACACACACACACACACACACACACACACACACACACACACACACACACACACACACACACACACACACACACACACACATACACACACACACACACACACACACACACACACACACACACACACACACACACACACACACACACAGCACCTGTTTTTTTGAAGTTTTGTCGAAACAGTGGAAATATACAGCGAAACAGTGAATATCTAGCTAGCCTAGGTATGTATGCGGTAACTGGAGTTACTGTAAAGCTGCAGTGGATGTCTGGTTTAAATCTTGTAATCTGATTCCAAAATAAAGCAATAAAAATGAATCCTAACTTATACACCCAACTCCTGAGAAATTACTGTAGTTAGTAAAGAAAATGATCCAATTAGTCCTTTTCAACAAGGAGTAATTGAAGGATATTTTGTTCATGGTTTATTAAGGCTTTGCAGCACAAGTGCTGAAGACCTGGTAGGACACCTGGTCCTACAGCCTCTTGAAAGTTGTTACAGAAAGTGTGTTTGAAAAGGTGAAGGTTATGTGTACGTGCAGTACCATGGAAGAGCGGTGGTGAAAAACTGATTGCTTAATCAAAGGTTAAAATGGATGTTGTAACATGAGTGTGGTGTACCCAGAGAAACTTGCATGGTCACAGTCATCAAAGCCTCATGACATCAAAGAAAAGTTCAACCCATTCCACTTCAGTACCTCAGTATTCACATAAACTAATACCATAGATAATACACTGTATATATGTGACACACACCTCTTGTGAAGGTGACAAGGTTTTGTAATAATGATACCAGTTTTATGTTTGATTGTGTCATCACATGTAACAACATGTCATAGGGCATGTTCTGCTGTCTGGTGGACCTATAGTTTAAAATGTGACTCATATTGCTGTGGCTGTTGCTAACCTTATGAATAATGGTCAATGGTACAGTATGTCCAGTCCACTACTGTACCTGATATCTGTAACATCATTAGTGATGTATACACTGTCAGTTAATAGTCATATAATGTTATTGTGCAGCATCTTCTAAGGCTAGCAAGAAGAAGCTTCCTGCTGGAGCTGTCCCCATGTTTGGATCTGCCGGACTGTTTTCACCAGAAGAAGAGAAATCAGTTACATTTGCTGACCAAAGTACTGTCAAATCAGAAGTGAGCATTCAGTAGATTTTCCAAAGATTTGTAGTTACAGAGAATTGTGTAGTAGTTGTCAGTTAACATGTTCATGTGCTTATCAAATTTTACTACTATTACATTAAAAATACAGAATGATTCTTAGTACTGTAACCTTTAGTACACAAACTGATCTAGAAATTATCATACCTTGATAATCAGGGCTTATTATTGGTTTCATCTTTGAAACTATTGTCTTGTGCAGGGTTCACCGTCAATAAAGAAGAAAGAAGTTAGTAGTTTATTTGATGAGGAAGATGATGAAGAAGGAGGAATCTTTAGTACAGCAAAGAAGACAACATCTTCAGGTGTGCCTTGTCATACGCAGTCCTGCACCTTTAGTGATCGTTTTATTAAATTGTTGCAAAATGTTGTGGGTGGCTTCCCTTTGCTCCACTAGGTCTATTAACAGTTGCAATTTTTAAACCAGGTGTGTGCACCATAGCCCGCCAAAGGTTAGCTGTTGGTGCATGCGTGGCTTCCTGAAATTGTTTTGGGAAAAAGTGAGCAAATAAGCTTCAAGGCATAAAATAAACCTTCATTCTAAGATTGTTTGCAAACTGTTTTGAAGGTTAACTTTCTTAAAAATCGTTTTTGTCACAAGGGGTGGCCATGGGACAGTCAACTTGCCTGTACATGTTGTAACAGATAAAAAAACAACCTAAAACAACATGGTAGACCTTGTAAGCTACCAGGAATAGTGTATCACTTCAAGTTGAAAAGGAGACGAGTCCCCTACACATCCCCTACACAGTATCAGTTATTCTTCATTACTTGTACAGGTTCCAAGCCATCACCCACCATTGCCCCTAAACCAAGACGTCAGAAATCATCATCAAATTCTAGTGATGTGTTTGATGATAAAGATGGCGGGTTGTTTGATGGATCATCACAAGATGTAGCTCCTTCTCCTTCAAGGAAAAAGGCAAGTTGTGTGGATACTGTAAACTGAACTAGTGTAATAATATTATGTTCATGTGTATCATTCCATAGTTTTAACAGAGTAGCATGTAAAAGTGTAGTATATTATTTGCCATATTGTTACCAGGAAACCTTTAAGTGCTACAGAACACCTTCTGTTTATAATTGAATGTTTATTTTGTTGTTTAGAAACCAGTTGGAGGTGTGGCAATATTTGGAGCTCAACCTTCTTTGCTCAAAGGATCTTTGAAATCCAAGGTTGGTGTTATGTAATTTACCTGTGTATACTGTATGTTACGTATATGTTATAGCATTTTCTTGCTCGTGCTATATGAAAAATAAAGCACGTGGGCTCTTGGCCTCAATGCTAATAAAGCACTTGGCTTCTCTACTTGGTTTATTAGCATCTCGGCTGTGCGTCTCATGCTTTATTTTTCATATAACACGAGCAAGGCAATGGTTTAAATGAGTTGTGGTACTTCTAGTTGTGTAGCTTCACCAAGGACTCGTAATTAACATGCATTGCACGAATTATTAGCCGCCTGAATGCACACAAACTAGTTTACCAAAGTAACTCATGCATAGTTCACCATAGTTTGGCATATTAGATGTTCATCGCGTAATTTGACAGGTTTTGGTCACAACCCACAATCGATTCTATTGTGACACATGATGAAGTATTTCCGTGATATCTCCAGGACTTGTCCGTTTGCATTAGCAAACGTAATAGCAACGTTGCTTTGTCCCACCCATCATCGAAACATTTAGGTATGTCTATAAAAGCAATCCAGTGGTAGAACTCGTATTGGTTGGGGTGATTGACCACTCAGCGTGACGAAGGCTATCAGCCTTCACCGGCTATTATTTGCCTGCACTAAAGCACGTGGGCAATTGTGCTTTACTGCCCACAAAGAGTCCTTTATTGCACGCTTTATTGTATGATTAAAGTACTCTTTGCGGTGCAATAAAGCACTGTTCGCCAGAGTAGAAGTGTACTTTATGAAAGTTAAAGTACACTTTCCTTTGATGTCGCCTACACAAAGTTCTATGAAAGTATTAGTAACATTGAAGTGTGGTAATGGTTTATATACCATGCAACTTGAAGAAATGCATACAATTAAAATTAACACCTTTATTTGTAACTGAAAAAAATTTATTGCAGTGAAACCTTATGA
The DNA here is from genome assembly GCF_963678975.1 of Dysidea avara. NCBI lineage: Eukaryota > Metazoa > Porifera > Demospongiae > Dictyoceratida > Dysideidae > Dysidea > Dysidea avara. The sequence goes on from NC_089272.1 coordinate 58,735,825, forward strand.
ATGGACTGTGTTTTAGTACTAATAGATAATGAGGTGGCCTTTTTGGCATGAAGTACATGTTAGATGGTTAGATACCTTTTAAAGACCTACTTTTAAAGTGCCACTATAGTATGAGTGGTCTTATTAAATAGGTGACCACTAAATGAGAATTCACTGTATTTTTATTATGGTATATACAAACAACAAATGAGTATGTAACATTATAGTGTATTGTACTATTAACTGTAGTCATCATCATCAGTAACAGAAGATGACGCTGGTACTCCTGAGTACAGTGTGGAGCCCATACCATCTGAGACAATGTCAACAGTTAAGACCACAACAACAACTAGTAAGGACATCAGTGGAGGAGGAGGATTGTTTGATGAGAGTGAAGGAGAAGAAGACTTGTTCTCTACACTTGCTGCTACTACACCAAAGTATGTTATAAAACTGTAAAGCCATAACTAGATTGTTTATGCGTATGGAAGTTTTAGTGATACACTGTATGGGTTTGTATTGTAGAGGCCTCATAGTAAAATAGTAGACATAGTCCATGAGTTGAGTTGTAGTATATCTCCTTTGCTTATGCATAATTCATTTGTTACAGGGCTAAAGGGAAACCCCCTGTTGGTGGTGTTTCCGTATTTGGTGGTGTTTCCGTATTTGGTGGTGTCACTGATGAGCTAATAGGAGCAGCCAGTACAGAACCGGAGGCATCCACTGTCACTTCAGCACCTCCTGCACCTAGCAAACCATCAGTTACTTCAACAGTAAGTGTCACACATATTTCCTGTAAGCTCTGGACAGCGTTTGACAACACACAACTGCATACATATGTACATACGTGAGGTAGGATTTTGTGTACAAACTAGTGTATGTGATGTCAGAGGCACCAGATGTAAAGTCGATGAAACTTGTACTTTGTTATTGTTTACACTTACAGTAATAACTTAGAATCTAAAAAATTTTAAGAAATATTTGATCAAACTTACAAATCCTCAATTGTAGCATTTGTTTATGCACTGCTATATAATAGTTAGACACCAAGATCAAGTGAACTAAGTGATTTAGTAACCCCAATGGCCTGAGGCTGTAGCGTTTCGAGCGTAGTGAGGGTGCTACTAAGGGCCAGAGGGGATACTAAATCGCTTAGTTCCCGTTGGTCGCGGTGTCTAACTTATTTAGACTATGGCATACCTGTATAGCCAGAGCATTAGGGTGGGGTGAAAGAGCAATGCAGAATAGTGGAATGGTTTCTTCCTGAAGTCCTTATAGCGCCCACAAAAATAATTATTCACTGGTAACCAGAGTAACGGCTAGAGCTACAGTAGATACACCGCTTAGTCTACTATTTGTCCAGAATTATTTGCAGAACACGGAGAAGAATTGTATTAGAGTGTTATACTGCAGTGTGCCTTTCGTGTTATAATTATTTATCATGTACAAAATTGCTTGAGGGCGTGAGTAAGTGAACATGTGTAGGTGACTAAGTGAGCACGTCAGGTCACTAAGTAATTTAGTAAACCTATAAATGAGCCATACCATAGTCTAAATAAAACACAGAACACTTCAAGTCAGCTAGATTAGGTATCAGGTGGTTGTTTTTGCAAATTCATTGATGGTATGTATGTTCATTTATATTAGTTTAATTTTGTTTGGTCTTTCAGTAATTGTTGTTGCTATTTCATACAGGTACCACCAACCAAATCTGGTGGTCTATTTTCTGACAGTACAGAATCAGATGATGATGGTGGGTTGTTTATTTCTAAACCCATTACCACCTCTGTTCCCAAGACAACAGTAAGTCATGTAGCTCCAGATATTGTAATTTACATCAATCATCTGTAACCAGACACTGAAGTTCATGTACTTTGCCTTTATCAGGAAATAACTGTGGTGTGCATGTGTGTCTCCCTGTATGTGTGTCTCCCTGTATGTGTGTCTCCCTGTATGTGTGTCTCCCTGTATTTGTGTGTTGGCAGGGGGTGATTATTACAATCACCCATTGATATTTACCAACCCATTAGCAACTGCTGTTTTTCAATCAATTAGCAAGTTAGCCACCCATTTCCTTGTTTGGTCAGGTAAGGTTGGATGTAGGCTGTGGTTCTGTTGCTAGGAGATTTACAAACCAGGTGGGGGCCACTGTACACCACAGTGTAAAAAGCATTATTAGCTGATTGGCTGGCAGGGATGTCAGATCACCCATAAAAAGCTGGTCTGACATTTGTCAGATCAATGCTGAAAATTTATATCACACCTGCAGTGTGTGAGTGTGTGCATGCACATGTGCGAGGCATCATAAAGTGGCTAGAGAATTAGCCTGGTAATTGAAAGGTTCACGGTTAAATGCTCGGTTAAATGCTTGGTTAAATGCTCGGTTAAATGCTTGGTTAAATGCTCGGTTACGCCAAATTGGTGTTGTTGTTTCCTTGAGCAAGAAACTTCTATTCATATTCTTCCGGTCTACCCAGCTGTTTAAAATGGGGACCAGATAGCTTGGTATCAACTGGGGAAGCATCCCACCCAGCTGTAGTCTAACATCAATGGGCAGCTGATATACGTAAGCAAATGCCAACTGTCCATGCCTGCCTCTCACACAGCGAGTGAAGGTCCAGGTGGGACTTTGGGTGTCCACACCTTCACCTGTGGGACATGGTACAGTCCCCCCCAATGTAGGTCAGTAGTCCTGTTCCAGGAGGATTTTCCTGCGCTGACTCCTAGCACCTGAGTATAGGGTACAGGTGTCCCAGCTGGAAAGGGGCTAGCATTAAGCTGAAGGCTTTGCTGCTATGCATACGTGTGTGTGTGTGTGTGTGTGTGTGTGTGTGTGTGTGTGTGTGTGTGTGTGTGTGTGTGTGTGTGTGTGTGTGTGTGTGTGTGTGTGTGTGTGTGTGTGTGTGTGTGTGTGTGTGTGTGTGTGTGTGTGTGCGTGTGCACATGATGTAGAATTTGGCTTATCTTTTATTCATATGCATATGCACGTAAATATGTAACTCTACTTGAATTGTATAGAGTTTGTTTTTCTTTGCTACGTAGAAAAGTCTTACTTATACAGATGTACACATTTAGTTTGTGTGATGTGTTGTTTTTACAGTGGACTATATTAATGTTAATTATCACGTGTGCTCAATAGTCAACAGAAACAACCAAACCAGCTACCACAACCAGTAAAGATCCTTTCTCTTCCATGTTGGATAGTGAAGACGAAGGTGATGACTTGTTTGCTACCGTTAAACCTTCTAGTACAACAAAGACACAAACAGTCAAGACAGAGGAGGTGTGTACAACGTAGTCTAATAGATTTTTGTTGACATGTAAACACCAACACACTTTCAGCACAATACAGTACATGCACCCAAAGTGAACGTGTTTATACTTTTTTTACCTGGCTCTCTAGGTATAAGTCTAAGAATTATTTTGTAACTAGATACGTATAATGAGTATGGTTTGTTTAGACTTTGAGTATGGTGAAATCTCTAATCAGATCAATGGTCACTACAATGAGGTGGCCTTACTACAGATATAATTGCTGTGTAAAATTTCTCACCTTACATTATTGTGTTGTAGCAAGAAATCATTCCTTAGCCATAGACTTGGGATAGAGTTCCATTCCATTGATCCGTGAGTAAGAAGAACTGAGATTCCATCATTCATTGTATATACAGTAGTCCCCTGTAACCCATGTACACCCCTCCATCCTTACCCACTTGTATCAAATATATTTGACAGTAGAGCATTTGTTACAATAATGTTTATGTGTGTAGCCACCACCATCACAACCAACTACTACTACTAAACCCAAAGCTGCTAGTACTCAGAAGGATCCGTTTGGACTGTCAATGGATAGTGATGATGATGGGGATAACTTGTTTGCAAGTGCTCTCACCAGTAAACCAACAGAGAAGAAACAAGCTAAACCAGAAGAGGTCTGTGTCTATTTGTTTTGATTTGTGTCAAGATCTTTATACATACAATTGGGAGCCCATAAGTGCCACAGGGCTCATTGAGACACTTTTTGCTCCTAGTACAATGGAATTCCAAATATCTAGCTGCCATGTTGTTTAGAATAACAATGCAATAACTTTCTCAGCATCATTTTATTACCATGTTAGTGTAGTTTAATGTTCTATTAGAGTGTTATTATCTGTAAACTACTGTTGCATCATTTTAACTGATTGGTTTTAGCAAGAGTTCATAATAAAAAATAGTGAACTCTTGGTTTAAGTGTTGTGTGTAGATTATGAGGTTATACAGCAATACAAGTACTCTCACATCATGTGGTTATAATGTTGTGTGCTATGCGAAGTTATATAGTACTTTGTGTGGGAGGATCAAAGCAATGCTGAATACTGTATTGTCCATACAGTAGTAATTAGCCGCATAACTATACTGTATGAGTCATACAGAACAGTTATGTGCTTAATTGGGCAAATACAGTACAGTTGGGAAAATAAGTGCAGTTATGTGTTAAAGGAATGTTACGAAAACAACTCCACATGCGTAACACTGTAAATCGCTAAAACCAGCCAAAACTAATCCTACCAGTTCATTTTGTGGCTAAAAATAGATTGTATGAATACTTACTGATCATCTGATCCCAAAGCTATTTAAACACGACTCCACTAAGACAGCATGATTGATCGCGTGTGGGACATTGTAAATTACTATAAGTAGCCTAACCAATCCTATTAGTTTGTTCTATGACTAGAAATAGATTATATAAACACTTACTGATATCCTGATCACCGAAAATCGCAGCGGTTTGAGTACTAGAGGGAATCACTCCGAGCCAGACGAGCAGGAAGTGAAATATAACACTTGAAGCACTTGTGTGTATGAAAAATACAGCACTCTGGGGTGTCTCGAGGCAAATACAGCACTTGGTTTCGCCTCGTGGTGTATTAGCCTCTCGATACATCCCTCATGCTGTATTTTTTTATGTATACGTGTGCAGCTACATATAATACCTACTAGTGTGTTGGTATTGCATATAATATCCACATATATTTAATTCATAGAAGGCACCAACCACTTCCAAAACTGCTACCACTGCCTCAGGAAAGAAGAAGCCAGTGGCAAGACTTGGCGGTCTGTTTGATCAAGGTGATGATGATGATGATGATCTGTTTGGTACTTCTAACTTTGGTCTTGGCTTCTCCAAACCATCCACCACCAAGACTACTGAACAACCAGCTAAGGTGTGCTAACATTTTCTTATATATTTTTAAAAATTTTATGAAGTAGTACATGTATAGCCAATTGATATAAGTTTAATTCCTCAGTTATCTGAACACCTTTGCTCCTAGTAAACACCTTTGCTCCTAGAGTCAGACAAATGAGTTCGAATAAGTTAATTTGTTTGGATTGAAGCTGATTGGGTTATATATAGAGCTCAATTACTCTAATAGAACACACTTCAGTTAATACTCTAATAGAACAGTCACTTTTGGTGTTTGAATAATCAAGTGTTCAGATAAATGAGGATGTTCTATAGGACATTGAAGATGTACTATCATATCTCTAATTCAATATTACAAAGTGCATCGTAGGACATTACATCATACAAACTGTACACATGTTGTGATTGTTTTAATGTAAAGTTTATTGTATTCATTAGTCATCGAAGCCTACACTGGACCTTCTATCTGATAGCCACTCTGAAGAAGATTTTGATGTGTTTACAACTAAGCCGAAGGCTGTTAAACAGCCCAAGGTCACGTCTCCTCCTTCCACGATGCCCAAAACAAAACAGAAAGATGAGCTATTCACTGCATCAACTGAAGGTAGCAGTGTTGTTGGTGAACAGCCATCACAAGGGGACACTGATGTTGTTGAACCTGCCAAACCTGCTAAGAAAAAACCTGCCGGTGCAGTTTCAATGTTTGGAGGTGTTGACTTGTTTGGAGGAAAGGTTGGGGGTGGCTCTAAGTCCCCTTCTATAGCTTCTTCTGTTATTGAAGAGAAGCCACAAGAAACAGCTCCTGTTACAGTTCCTGAGGAGAAGACTAAGAAACCTGTCACAGTCGGAGGTACTTATCAACTGTCTCTATTATTCCAACTAAATATTGTGTAACATTTTAGGACTATTTGGCAGCCCTACTTCTGAAGATGATGAAATATTCTCCTTTAAACCTAAGAAGGCACCAGTTAAAGTGAGTTAACTACATAGTTCTGTTTGTCAAATTTTTAATATAAAACTCCAAGTGATTTTACAAAATACCATATAAAGGAAAACTGGTGAGGATAAATTTGGCAAATAGCAAGCTAAAGTGCATATATAAATATACTTTAGAGTTTATCCGTCAACTATGAAAATGGATAATGTTTGGTACTACGAGTTAATTGGTGTGTTAAACTTTGACCTATTTGTGTTGATTCATCAAATTCACTACCAAAGTCCACCTCCCATCTCCTTACCAAGTTTCCCTTTATATGGTATACACTGTAGCTAAATTGCTTCTTTGCAATATTTTCTTGGTGCATTGTAGTACAGAGGAACCTCCGTTGCCCGAATCCCTTGAGACAATGGGTAATTCATGAATCTGAAAAGTCCGTATTTCTGCAAATGTGTATAGATAACCTCTCAACATAGCAAATGTATCAGTATTTCAACCACCCTAATAGAGCAGTCATTTCCGTAATTCAGTAAACCAAGAATCTGGATAAATGGGGTCTGGATAATTGAGGTTCCACCGTATAGTGTTGCACCGATAATCGGTTGAATACTCAGTAACACTGATTTTTGCTACATTTGCAAATATCGGTATCAAAGTGGAAATAATTAGCCAAATAACTTAAACCCACAATCCAAGACAGTAAGTAATAAGCATCTGTCAGTGGTAACTGTTTTGACTTAATTGTTTGTTTGTGAAAAGTATGGTTGCATGGCTTTTTGATAAGCTGGCTTAAATGTTTATAACTACTTTGCGTTGTTTTCCATGAAGGAGTTAGTGGTAAAGTCGTAGCAGGCCTTGTAAACTTGGCTGCCCATGCGATTAATGACATTTTCATTACAAATGTACAAACAAAATTAAGGTATACAAACTTTAGGTGATTTTGTATCCCTCTTCCCCCACAATATCGGTCATAATATCAGCGTATTGGTTATAATATTATACAGACTTGGGAAAATATTTGGTATCAGTAAATGTGAAAACATGTGTACCAGTGCAGCACTAGTGTATTGTACAGCATTCATTCATTCATTCATGTACTTGTGTGTGTGAACTGTAGGATAGTGTAATTCATTTATATCATGATATAGCCACCAGTTGCAGTACCTCAACCTAAACCACAAAATGATGATGATGATCTGTTTTCTACAGTTAAACCCAGCAAGTTGAAGGTACAGGACCCAATATATAACCTAGACTAATATCATTCTTGTTGATTTTGTAGACTTCAGTATTATTTGATCCAGCTACTGTGAAGTTCCCAACTTCCACCAAAGCTCCAGTATTAGAGAAATCTGTGTCGTTTGATGATCCAAAGACAGCAGACACTCTAACTTGTTTGACTAAGGTACAGAGCAGATTAGGTCAACATTTATTGATACCTTGTCTCCCATGACCTGTCCACAAAACACTATATATGACTGAGCCTGCGAAAATAGGGCATGTGGGCATATGATTTTTGCCTACTTTTTCAAACTTTCAAAACTCATAACTTTCAAAACTCATAACTTTTTGCTATGGCAATGCAAATTTGCACTCTTAGTAAGCATTTAATTGGCTTTTACAGAATGCAAATATTCCATACCAGTACTGAGATATGACCTGTACTGTGACGAGGTATAGTTTGTGCCCACATGCCCTGTTTTCACAGTCCTGGTCACATATTGTAATGATTACTATAATTAAGATTTAAAATTAACTAGAAATGCAAGAATATTTCCGTGTTTAAAGATCAAGATACTATAATTTAGAGCAGCCAACCACTCTAATACAACACTCAGGTATTCTATTACAGCAATCATTAATTGAGATGCATTGTTATGAATTCAAATTTAAAATGTGTTGTTTTGTATCCGGTGTTTTGCTGCCTGTATAGAGAGCTTACATGTATTTTAAAGTTAAATCATTTTGAAAGCTTGCCAGAAAATGAAATTTTAGTTATTACATAAGTAATAATGACTGTCTACCCTTGCTAGCTCCTAAGATAATGAAAGACAAGGAATCAATAAATGTTGGCCTGATGGCAGGTTGTTCATTTGTAAATGCACTGCACATTTCTGTATGCTTGTACAGTGTATTATTTCACTACATATTTTATCACACTAGAATAGAGTAAATCGTAAGGGAGGTCGTCGGCCACCATCTCGACATGCTGTCAAAACTCAATCCAGCCAATCAGAAGATTCAATAGCTGGTTTCACATCTGGCATGACATCACCACAATCACCCAATAAACCACTAGATACTGATCTGTTGTCACTAGGTGGAGGTGGAGCAAAGGAGGACACTGATGATCTGTTTGCTGCTAGTTCTAAGGTACTTACTCCTACTATTAAGAAGAAAGTGAAAAAACCAGTTGCCTTACCAACTACTACTAAAGAACCAGCTGATTCTACTAAAGACATTTTGTTTGGTAATGATGATCTGTTGGCAGAGTCTCCACCTAAAGAAACTGCCAGTGTCGTAAGTGTCCCACCAGTTGCGGTGGACCATAAGAGAGCAACTGAAATCGAGAAGCAGTTACAGAAAGAGTTACAGGAGGAAGACGATCTGTTTAGTTCAAAAGTATTAAGTAAACCAACTACTACAGTCAGCGATGATCTGTTTGGTACTCCCAATGTTACCCCATCACAAACAGCAGCTAAAGATGTGACTGATGTTCATCCCCAGAAGGTCTGAGATAAACTGTTGTAAAATTGATTTTTAAATGTGTATGTGTTCTTTAGCCTGATGATGATGATGACGATGATGAATTATTTCCTACTGAAGCTAAGAAGAAACCAAAGAAGGCGAACAAGAAAAAGAAGTCAATTGTCACAGATGAAGACTTATTTGGCAACACAGAGGACATTTTTGGTGATGTACCTAAAGCTACCAGCAAGTCAGCTACTGGCAAATCAACCACGACCAAGTCTGGTAAAGGAAAGAAAAAGAAGAAATCATCTAAAGCTACAACAGTGACTGATACTACTACAGCAGATGAGCCAACTCCAGTTGTACCAGATGTAACAGAGGCTTCTAAACTTGGAGCCACTACAGAGACACTTGCTCCTACATCAGAGACACCTGCATCAACAGAGAAGAAAAGCAACGATGTAGAAGGTAATATCTAGCAACTTTTTGTTGCTTTTTTATACTTTCCTTTTAGATTCACTGTTTGGTGATGTTTCACCAAAGCCAAAGAAAACTAAAACAGTTAAGAAAGTAAAGAAGAAATCGACAACTCCAAAAGACTATTCAATGTTTGATGTTGATGCTCCCAGTATCTTTGATGACCCTTTAAATGCTGATCAATAGTGTAATGTAATTGATGCGTTTTGATAATTTATTATGACAACATACAAAAATAATTCATGTTACCTTTGAGGGTAAATATTGCATCGCATTTGAAGGGTGGGGATTTGGAAAATTATTGATGCAATAATCTTGGGTTGTTGGTGTTTTGTGTTATGGCTGGCTTCTCAGATTGTCAATTGAATTGTGTTGTGGTTTTACTGTTGGTCATGCCATCCAGAGTTAATAATAATACTAACTCTTGATGCCACAAATTGTCTAGGAGCTATCATAGTTCAGTGATGTCATGTTTTGCCAGATCAGTTATTCTCTGTTACTCTCCACTATTATGTGCTTGAGAGGGAGCTAGATCACATCAGGGCTGTCCACTTCCACTAAGAGCACTTGACTGCACTAACTGAGGGACAGATGGCTCCAGCTATTTAATTGTAAATATTGATTTGGGTATATTTGTCTAGCATTTTTCAGATCTTACTACTAGGGGTACTGCTGGGGAACCTCAGCAATAATTGTAAGCTAGGATGACAATTAAGATGACCCAGAAACTGAGTAGAGGCCATAAGCTGACTGGAGATCAACAACTGAGTTAGCAACACTGATTAGCTGTACTGCAATGCCAGTATATAATTTTTATTTCGAATCTCACCACTTTTTGTTTTTGCAAAGAGCCAATTGCAAAGATTCTGGATTCCATACAAAATCCCAGATTCCAAACTGGAGCCTCAAGACACTTGTGCACTGCTCACGAGATGCAGTATAATTTACAAGAAGTATACGGAAATAATAGGACTTGGAAGGATACCGGATTCTTGACCAGGATGATTCCAACACTTGAAGTGGCTTCCTTTCCCCTCGGCGGGTGTAGATCTTGTGGTGAGCTTTTATTAGAATTACGTAGTGAGGCTATGGGCTAAGCTATGGAGTACAGATGACAAGACAACTGTGAGTAGAAACCATTCTTTATGATATGAACTAATATAATAGTGCAGCTAGTGTACCAGCATGGCCACTTTGTGAAACAGCTTTTATATAGCGAAGTGCTTTTTGCTTGTGCCTTTCGTAGCAGCGGCCTAGTACAAATGTGTGTATCAGTATTCAGTTTGGGGAACACCTTTGCATGTGCAGCCTAGCCTTTTGTTGCCATTGCGCTGAAGTGACGAGTCAACTCAGGTCAGCAGGTAGCGCAAGGGCGTAACAAGGAGGTGAGAGATTCCACCCGTCCATACACACTGTATCTTACTAGTTAAGTATGTTGTGGACCTGTAGCTCTAACTTCCATCATGGAACCTAATTATGCAGTTGTACTTTGAGATAATATTTATGGAAAGCCAATATGAAAATATTAGAATTGAAATTTTAGTTAAGGAGAGTAAAGAAGGTGACTGCCTATAGGGGTACCACCCACTATCCCACCTATGATTCTTTGTGTACTTGAATAACATTAGCATACACACATATATTTGCACAGGGTGAGAGTCACACAGACTCATTGACTTCACATGAAAGAATGTAAGGATGTGTATAAGGCCAGTCAAAATAAATTTCCAGTTTCCCATCCTGACCTCAGGCATATTTGCATGCAGGCGGGTAGTCCATTTCCATTATTTCATTATGGGATTGGCAGCTTTTCAAGCCATTATTTGCCTGGCACAGCTATAAATAGCTGCATCCTTCCTTTTCAAGTTACAAAAATAATACAAACGTGAAAATATGAAGTTTGTGCCAATTTGATAGCACTGCTGACACGTAAGCCGACACTGTTTCAAGATGGCTTTTGCTAAGCCTGTCAGTATGCAAGAATAACCAAAAAATAATGGAAGAATTTGGAATAATGAAATATTTAGAGCTGACAGTAACCAGATGCAGGCGGTGGACGGGAAACAGGAAATTTATTTGGAGTGGCCTAATATTCTACCAACAAGAATAAGTATATAACCACCTGCTCCAGGAATCTGAGGTTGATGGGCCAAAGGATTAGCAGAGGAAACGTTTGGTAGCAGCAGTGTTGGAGAGATTAGCTCAGCTGGTGAATCTGATACTGATGAGGGTAGACTGTATATCTAAAACACCAACTGCTATGGCTGCACCTGTACAGGTACATAAAGCACATACATGTAGTACAAATACATTTCTTCATGTTATCTCATACACTATACTAAATATGTAGCTGTTAAATATAATACTGTACATGTCAGTCCAGAGAAATGACACTATTTTAATTCAAGGTGTTGTGTGGCCGCATGTTCCTATTTATATTGCACTACAAGTCTCGTCATTGAAATATTTCACCTTGGGATTTAGTAAATTTCCAAATCAAACAGTTTTGTTTTGTAGCCAGATGAACAGCGCCTGCCATAATGCTGCCATTAAAAAAAAAAACAATGTAGAAATATCACATGAAGAAAGTCACGTTTGCAGTCTTTAGTATCTGCTGTAATACCAAATCTAAATTCACTGTTTACTATAGAAAATGTTTAATCTGGGGGGTTGGACAGGATCATGTGTTGACATAATGTACATTATGTAATGTTTTGTGGAAGTTGTATTTGTGGTATATTTTGCGAGAGCAATGCTTTTGGGTGATCCCTTCATTTGTGAGTTCTAATAGACTTTTGTAACTGATTGAAATTTTGTCGGTCGAGCCCAAATCGATCCTTGTTTAAAACTGGTGGATTGTTTGTGGTGTTCTTTAAATAACAATGCCAATGGAGTGCCAACCTGGACTCCAAAAGAAGTGCAGATATCACTACTAATAGTGTGAAGGTTATTGCACACCTGAAGAAGGAGCGACTGGAGTAAGTATGGAGGACTGGAAATAGTGGCAAAGCATGTCATCAGTTATTTTTTAATTTATCAATTAAGTTGCTATGCATCACTAAGGAAGTGTAACTCAAGCAGAACACTTTAAACCACAAATTATGTACAGAACTAGTATCTTCTCAACTGTTTGTCTATTGTGTTTTCATATGCAAGTTTGTCTAGGTAAAGGCTTATGGCTGCTCTTAATTTTCTCTCACATACAAATGGGACACACCCCGAGGATACGCCATTCCAGGTACGTAGCTTACAAGGCTTGTTATGTTGTTTTTCAGTCATGATATGGCCTAGTCCCTACTAAACTGTTTCACATGGTTTCAGTGATTTTTTTATTTTTATTTGTTTAACCAAAAGGTAAGGTGAATACAAAAGGCAAACATGCCTATATGAGTACCACCTACAAAAACGATACAATACAAAACCAAAGAACTAAGGATACATTACAAAGACAATTACAGTACAGTGAAATAAAAAGTTTACATTAAAAACATACATGACTTAACCAGAAACAAAATTGTAAAGCATTCGCCTAAAAGTAGTGCGGCGTGTAGTAGACAGAATGTCAAATGGGATGGAGTTCCACCAGAAAACACTGTTCACAAAAAAGGAGTAACGGTAAGAGTTTATGGATGACTGCTTACATAGAATAGACAGTGAGTGTGATCTGGTAGAGGCAGCAGAAGAAAAAGTGAAGTAATCATTAAACTTTAGAGATATATGATGGTGAAGAATATCATAGATAATAGTCAATGACAGATATTTTCGTCGGGTGGAAAGAGATGGCCATGATAGCTCTGCACAGCATTCCTCAGATGATTTAGACCATTTATAGGTCCTAGGACAAAATCTGCTGCCACAAATCCAGCGAGCACCACGGTTTTGTACTCGTTCAAGGGCACTGGAGTTCTTATGAGTGTGTGGATTCCACACAGTACTTGCATAATCCAGAATAGGAATCACAAGTGCCCTAAAGGCCTTTTGTTTTGAAGAAGCTTTGCAGGTAAACATATGACGGCGTAGGAGATTTAGTACTCTAGTAGCTTTTTTGGAAACATGTGAAACATTGTTATTCCATGAAAGTTTGGTGTCCACAATAACTCCCAAATACCTAACAGACTTGGCCCAATGGAGATGATGATTATTTATATAATAGAGCGGCTTCGTTGGTATACGTTTATTTGAAATGCACAAAAGTTCACACTTGGAAAGATTCAATCGCATCTGCCATTTGGAACACCAATCATTTATCAGATCTAGGTCACGTTGAAAGGCAATACAATCAGATGGAGAATCAACTGAGCAATACATAGCTACATCATCAGCAAATATTTTCATTGTGGAGCTAACAGCAGATGGTAAATCATTAATGTACAAAGTAAAAAGTAATGGTCCCAGGATGGAGCCTTGAGGGACCCCAGATGAGACTGGAGACCAATCAGAAGCACAACCATTTATGACAACTCGCTGCCTCCTGGTAGTGAGAAATGAAGAAAACCATTTAAGCATGGAACCATTAATACCATAAGCCTTTAACTTCAATAGTAAACGTTGGTGGGGTACTGAATCGAAGGCTTTCGCAAAATCCAAGAAAACACAATGAATGCTGAGCTTGGCGTTACGATTAAAAGCCCAGTCATTTACGGCTGACAAAAGCAAGGATGTAGTAGAACGTTTTTCCTGAAGCCGAATTGAGCATTACATAGAACCTGGTGAGACTCCAGCAAAGAATAAAGTTTGTTAAAAATGATTCTCTCCAAAACTTTAACCAAAATACAGGTTAAGCTAATGGGACGATAATTACAGACATGGTGCTTGTTACCCTTCTTGAAAACAGGTGTTATATTAGCACTAACCCAATCATTTGGAAGTAAGCCATCTGCCAGCGATTAATTGAAAAGAGCAGCCAAAGGATTGGCCAGTTGTTCAGCACCTTCCTTCAGGAGACGAGGACAGATCCCATCAGGTCCACAAGCCTTGTTGGTATTCAAAGCAGATAGTTCAGAAAACACTTCAGATGCGGTGACCTGCATATTATCCAAGTAAAAATCTGAACAGTAGGAAGTACTTGGTAAATTTGAAAGATTCTCCTTAGTAAAAACTGAAACAAAATACTTATTGAACAAATCAGCTTTAGTGTAGTCATCCGTAATAACCTCACCATCATGATGAAGTGAAGGAATTGGAAATCGACAACACCTAAACTTGTTAATCCAGTTCCAGAAAGCCTTTTGTCCACGATAAAGATTATTAGATCAGCCACACACCCATCAAGTAAATGCAATGTTCCATCAACAGATGGATCACTAGCCTGTATTCATTGAATTTTCTCTAGCTCAAAGTATGTGGGTATTGGGGCAAACACACAAATACACAGTTTTGCCAATTTAATTTCTGGAAACCAGGTGTGCACCCGTAAACAGCTGAATGTTGGCTGTGGACACTTTCCTGAAAATTTTAAGTTAAATTAATGGATCATAGAAAAGTCACTGAAAACAAGAGGTTGCCTACACCTGAAGGTACTGTATACTAGTGGACATTTAATTCCTAATTCAGTATTGTCTATAGACTGAAGTAGGGAATAAATGTCTGCTAGTACTGTACTGTATATCTTCAGGTGTAGGTGATGTTAACAGTACACAAGCGTATCATTCGCCTACTTTTTCAAACTTTCATGACTCCCATTTTATCTCACAATGATATGGTAATGCTAATTTAGTTCTTAATCCTTTTAAAGCATTTATCATCAAGAAATATACGTACTAGTATTTAGCTGTATCCACACCCAGTGATTGAACATAGTATAGTATAGTATGTTCAATCAGCCACCATAGTATAGTTTATGAATGTGCATACTTTTACATACACACTAGTCAAGTATACTGTTGATCTAACTTTGATTGTGGACCATCATGTAGTGTTACTACGTATAAGATAATATTTATGGGAAGTGTGTACTAGCTAGACAATATGAAAGTTGTAGAATTCAAATACATATTGTGAATTGTAACATTGAACACACACACACACACACACTCACATCCTCGGACACACACACACACACACACACACACACACACACACACACACACACACACACACACACACACACACACACACACACACACACACACACACACACACACACACACACACACACACACATACACACACACACATCCTCGGATATTTGCATAATAAAAAGTGATCACACAGATTCACGGACACTATACACACTTGCATGCATGAAAGAATGTTAGAATCAGTATAATTTACTTTTCAGCTAAAAGAAAGAATATATCTGATTTCTATCTCTCCAGGAATCTGATGATGAAGAGCTGACAAAGCCCAAAGGATTAGCAGAGGAGAGTTCTTTTAGCAGTAACAGTAGCGAGAGTAGCTTAGTTTGAGGATTTGAAGGTGACGATGAAGGTGCACACCTCTAAAAAGCCAACTGCTGTGGCTGCAGTTATACAGGTATTTACTGTATCATACAGTACAATAGTACTGTATATTAGGGATCATGAAGATTTGGGCTTTTCTGACCAAAGTTATCACCTTACAAGTAGCCTTGCAATACCATCATGGTGCCCTGGAAATATTGATTAGGTATAACCAGCCCAAAGTCCCTTCAGTATGACCAGAAATTAATATTATATTTCCTAAAAGTTCTTATGAAATTAAAAATGTATATATTTAGTAGAATTTCTACTGACTGACTGACTGATACCATCAGACAAGCGTAACTTGATAACAACTAGGGTTACGGGCTTGCTTTTTTCACTGTTTGACATTGCTTCAGCACTACTTGTGTTTTGGCATGTACAATGCATGCGTCATGGACTTACCTGTGTCCTCCCTAAGTTTGTGTCACATTTATCTCTGCTGACAGCCAAGGTGTAGATTCATGGTAGCGCTTCGTATAGGTTTACAGTTCCTACGTTTGACAGGAACCATCTGAGTTTCTGTTGTTGATTGTAGAGGTCCTTCTAGTGTTCTTCATTTGTATGCTGTGTAACGGGCTGAACATAGCTGAAAACGAAACGTAGTGGCCGTTTTGCTATCCTAGTAATTAATAGTTGGCTGCAAAACGGATCCTCTTTACCACGCAGCACCTTACATAGAATGGTTTGTGAACTCTGCACACTACAGTAGCTAATTGTGACTGGATCTGCGAAAACCCGGCGTAATGTTGTAGGTCTAAATTTTATACTTTTTTAAAAATTTAAACCCTTTTTTGTTTGTGAAGAAAGGGTCTAACGGTAAAATCTTGGATAAGTTGTTGGCATACAAGGCTGAAATTTTACCAGAGCTTACATTTGGCTATGTAGACTAAATATTCAATAATCAAGAATTCCAAAACCGAACTGTTATGCCAGCTGGTTTTCACAGATCCGGTCACAATTGGAGAAAGCTAACAATGGTTGCATTGATCACATATGGTGCTTTGGTTGTTCAGTTAAACATAAAATAAACACCTACTGATATCTGGATTTGGTAGAATTGTGTCTAGTTACTCCTCCATCCTTCATAGCTTAAATCATGTTGTTTGATTGTTAATCCAAACGGCCTGCAGATTGAGTCACAACTAGTTGGCTTTCTTTGCCCTTCCAGCTGTTTTAACTCAGATTAGGACAACATATTTCTCTTAGGCTTTAAGACACATGGTGTCACTCGTGAAATTGAACCATGTTGTGTGCCTTTCACCAGCAGGGGCTGCTATACAGCTAACTGATATATCATAGTATAAAACAAACACTATATAACAGTATGCTAGATTATTAATCATACCCTGTTCATTCGTAAAAACAAGGTCCAATAAACTGGGAGTTTCCGCTAGCCTATCCCTTGTGTACTTTGTTTATACTTTCCTTGGTTATCAATTCTAAGATGTAATATTAATCATTGTATCTAGCTAGCTATTTCTGATAAATTACAAAAAAACGCGTTGTTATGGAAAGACATTCATGATAGTCTTTATAATTCTTTGCACTTGTATACTGGTATGATTAAACTGCCTTAAATTACCTTCCTCAAAGGTATAATTTAGTGCAGTACACCTACAAAATATTTGTCACTGGTTAATTGCCTACCAATAATTGGCAATAACTGGTTAATTGGTTGTGTGTATAGTAAAGTGATGTTGGCAGACATAATAGTACTCAACAACCCTGTTGGAAGGTTTAGGGTGGTACCAAAGTGACTATCAACATCTTACAATAACAGTTACAATCACATATTTACACATGATAATTTCAGAAAGCCAGGCATACACCTGGTAATTGTACACATTGCAGTATATATTACATCATCTCATTGTTTAGGTTCTGATTCAGATGATGATGAAGCTGTGTCTGGATATCATGAGCCATTGCTGGAGGCTAAGGATCCTTATGCCCTGAGGCCGATGCCTTTTTTAATTGGTACTTCGGAGTTCTTCTCAGCAGAGGATGTTGGTATTGGGGAATTACCCACTGACTCTGAAGGTGTATGTGTGTGTATGTGTGTGCGCGTGTGCGTGTGTGTTTGTATGTGTGCATGTGTGTTTGGGTTTGGTGTGTGTAATGTACATACAGGGGATTGTAATGTGTGTGGTATGCAGGTACAGTGTAGCATGTACACACACTACACCTTAATGTCGGTATGTTCTTTTAACAACACAAAGTTTATGTGATGTCTTTTATCATCTTCAGAGGAAGAAGATAAAGAAAACTCAACAGATGAAGAGGAGCCACAAACCAAACAAAAATCTAAAGGACTGGTAAGATCAAATTGTGTGGTTGAACTTTATTACTGTATTTAAACTAGCTGTACATTCTATAGTTTCCACAGGGTGTAATAGTTATGATATAGCAAAGGTGACAGTCTATTAGCACTGGGCGATAGGAAAATTTTCACAAGACAATCAATAGTAATGAAAATTATCACGATAATGGTACGAATCATGAAAGTATCTAAATGACAGATCAGTAGTAAGCTGCTGTACAATTGAGAGAATTTTTTACTAATTTATATATTGTTTACACCTAATCATGGCTCCTTTTTTGTGAAAAGACAAGAACACGGTTCACTAATAGAACTACTTAGTGGTAATTTATTTAGAAGTGTTACATCCATCACGTAGTGTAGAGGCTAAATATCACGATATGATTTGAAAATTAATACCTTGATACTCAATATTTTTCCCCAGCTCTATAGTCTATATTATAAACTTTAATTTGGAGCATGAAACTTTCTATAAATGTGGTTAATTCCAATGATATAGTAACTGAATTATCTTGACCATTGTACATCTTATGCAGCACATGTACTGGAATTGACAGTTATAACAGTTTGATATACTGTACAACAGGAGTGGCCATGACATGTATAAGATTATCCTTGAGGTTTGTGTCGATTTCTGTATAGGAGTTGAGCTACAGTATTGTACAAGTTCTTTTTGTATTGTGTCTATTTTTCTTTTGTGACTGTTGTTTTGTTTTGTAGATGGAAGAAAGTAGTAGATGGAAGAAAGTTCATCTGAGGAGGAACTGTTTGATCAGTTAGATAAGGTACAGTATGTGCATTCTATACAGGTATGTATGTAGTCAGGCCTGCTAATACAGGACATAGCTACGTAACATGTGCCTACTATTAAAATACATTCATGACTCCCATTTTACCTCACAATGCTATGGTAGTACAAATAATACGGTGATTTCCCTTGCTGTTTCTGTAGCACGCATTTTAATGTTATGTGATTTTTCAGGTTTTTTAAATGAAAATGGGCAGCAGCATCAACGATGCTTTTTAGTACGCTTCAATTTTTCCATGAATGGTACGTTATGTGGTGGTCATCATACTATCGAAAATGGACACGTAGTCTTGGGAATATGGAAGCTACGAGTTTGTATACGATAGGGTGAGTGAGAGCATCAGCTTGCTTTGGCACATAAACATTGTAAAACTCCACTTAACAAGGTCCAAAAAGGTGTCTGGGAGTTAGTAAAACAATCTTGGACTTCGTTATGTGAGCAGATTTTTCATTGCAGACCCGTAAAGTGCATTTTAGCAAAAATTAAAATACAGCAAATCACCTTTTAAGTAAGTGTATTTTGTAGAGCATGTCACCCAATAACCCAAAAGAGTACTGGACAACATTCTAGATGTTCCTGCCCATTTTTATGAATGTGAGCTGAAACCCATCAAAATTTACAACATGGTTATATCCCAAACGCAAGGGCATTTGGTCTCAACCGCACCCACCACTTAAAACTAGACCATTGGTAGGCTCCATCCCGTAGGTAACACGTTAATCCAAAGTGGGTTGATTTTTTCATTGCCAACCCTGACATATTTTAATGTTCTAGGCTCTGACTACCTTCGCACGTCAACTAAGGTAGGTAGATAGCTAGCTAGCTTGTGTGTGCTTTGATAATGTGCTGTAACGGCCTTGTAACCATTTGTTTGTTTTTGTAGTGATCAGTGACAAGGCACTTGGATTGGTTGCTTGGTTGATAAATTTGAAGATATTGCAGTATCAAATGGGCGTTCAGATTTCATAGTAAGGTTAATGGTTGTACATGCATGTGATCACAAAACAATTATATCCACAGATGATTATTAAAGTAACAGTAGTAAAGTCACATTCTGTCCGTGAGTGAAGTTGATGATTGAGAATCAATAGCTAATAAAAAACAGTGAGCATACAAATTCTAAAGACTGTCATTGCTTGCTGTTTATTGTAGATGGATGTTCAAGTTATTGGATGGCAGCACCTCTGAACTGGTATGTGACATATAATTGTATTTTCAAGTATGGAATGTTGTTTATACATGTAGGGAGCATCCTTTGGTAGAAACCTATAACAAGATGATGCACATAAATTATGATGGTGTGTGCAGTGTGCTTGTTTAGTCTGTGATACTATGACAAGCAGATTTTTAGTTTCTAACATCTACCACTGTTATCTGCAAGGAATATGGGGTTAGTGTTTTCAAGCTAGATGTTTGATTTAGTGTGTTACTACGTTCTCTTGCAGGTGATCACTATAGACAATTCTCAACTGTGTAGTGAAAGCTAAAGTGACATCCTACTACTATTAATTCTTGGCCATAATAATAATAATATTTTTAATATGTTTATGTGTGTTATGATTCAGAAATTAATATTCATTGAACTATAATGGCAAGAATTTAATTAGCTAGAGTGGAATTTCATTAGAGGGACTGTGAACACATGTAGATGCATAAAAAGGCTTCACTTCATGTGTGGTTTGTAGCTGTGACTAAAAGGGTTCCAAAGTAGTGGACAAATTGAAAATGCTCAGTGTGCAAAATAGGAAACGTTTTTTTGGAAATTGAGTTCATTTTCAACCAGTTTGCAAACTGAAACTGGCAGTGTGCAAATGTGTAAACCATTGTGTTCATGTACATGCACAAAGCAGTTTCCAATCTGCACACTGACTCCGTTCTTGCTGTGCATTATACACATGTACACAGGCCATCATTTATAGGTTTTTTGATGAGTGTCCACATTGATACTCCTCTCCTAATGGAACAGCACATTGTGAAAGTAAATAACTACTTTCCATTTACACTACACTTTCTCACATTTATCATCTAGTTATACCCTTTTTGTGGTGGATTTTGGACATGTCTAAGTTACTTATACCCTTTTCATGTTTACTTAGACCCTTTTAATGCTTATTACACACACCTGCACTGGTAACGCTGGTAATACATCAATTAATTTTAAACCAGTAACTGTTGTCAGGGGCGGATCTAGAAATTTTGAGAGGGGGTTTCAGGTTCTCAATCTGAAATTGCAACTGCACTTTTCACTGCAGCCTAACTGCAAGTTGAAGACCAAGAAAAAGTGTACAGCAGTGTTAAGGTACAACTACATACAGGAAAAAAATTTCAACAGTGCTAAGGTACAACATCTACATACAGGGTCTAAAAATATTAGACTTCAGACCACAGGGGTCTAAGTAATTCAGACCAGAGTAATGTTTCAGTGCATATATTGTTACGATTAATATTGTTCACCATTGTTAACTGTACGTATGCACTTTTACTTCTTCGTGACTTTTCTTCTTCAGGTTTACTGATAGACACTATGTAGTTTTGTGTTGACTGGTCCGTGCATAATTAATGTGGTGATTTGGGATACTAAAAAGGTACACAGCATTATTTTCTTGTATGCACATGTTGTGATGTGTCCACGCATCTTTGACATATTGTCTCTTATAAAGTTCCATTTTGCCACAGGCACTAGGTTGTAAGTAGGTTGAGTCAGGATGTGCATTATTTTTGATCACATTTTGTCCTGGCCAAGTGGATCTCATTTGCTCACAGAATTTACAGGATCAGATCACGTGTAAAAATAAATTACAGTGGAACGTGTCCATTGCCACCTTTGCTTAATATTCCATTCTGTTCTGTGAATGCTCTCTCACTAAGGACCTGTGAGGAGGCTTAAAGCCTGTGAATATATATGTAGGTGGCAGTGTATAAATTCTCACTAAACGGATTTGGAATTGGCCTTTCTAGAGAGGTTGTCTTTCTATACTGGTGGCCATTAAGACAGGTTTCACTGCTGGTTGTACTGATGGAATGAACATACTAAAGATGCAATAATGTGTTGCTCTTTGTGTCGTTTGATATATTGCTGTACCGTGATGCAATGCCTGAATGGAGACAATACTGTTGCGACTCTAGTGCATACTTATGTGTACCATTCTCAGTTATCAAGAATGTGTGTTAACTTTCTAGACATACTGGAGCCACATTCACTCATCTGGATAGGGATGCAGTGATTATGCCAGTATAATTTTGGGCATAATAGGCATTTGTGTGGGAATCAGGAATTATGCTAGCATTTTGAGGTGATTACAAAGCTTTAATAGTAGGAAAATCTGCAGATTGCACAATTCCGTTAAAAAGATTGAGATACTCTAATAGAGCAGTCAGAAACTCTAATAGAACAGTCACTGAATATTATTTACTCTATTAAAACAGTCACATTGAAATGAAATACTCTAATACAGCAACCAGCTAAAGAATGCAAGACTATTTGAAGCTTAAACATCAATGAAAATAGTCTGATACAGCAATACACTGGAATTATTAGCCAACTATGGTGGCATAATTGTGGGAGTAATGGGCAATTCTCAAAAGCATATGCATAATGAGTAATTTTTTGAGCACTACCCAAAAGCATAATGCTCAATTTTTGGAGCATAATAGCCTCATGCCTACATTTGGATTCTGCAAATGGAGTTACACATTGTTGTCAGTAAACTTACTCCCAGCTATTGATTATTGCTTATCTGTGTTATGGAGAAACAACGTGAATATGCCTTCATATGTGATCTGCTACCGTGGTAGAATCTGCTGGGCCAAACTCAAGAAGTGGAGACATTGTTTTCATAGCAGTTATATCACAGAGAGTCATACAATTCGTACATTATTATTGTGTACCTTAATATGTTGGGTATTCATGTGTCCTGTGTATGTTATAACTGCATGTGTATATGTACTTGCTTGTACCCATATTATTTGTGTGGGGTTGCCTTTACAGGCTATAACGATCTGCATTGTAATTACACCTGAGCACTATCAAGTCAGTGATTTACAAACACTTTTTGGAATCATTTATGGAATACTTCAACTGCAATAATTCATGTACATGTCATTTTGTTTACCTTTGCTATAACTGTTGTAATTTTGTTCCTACCCCCAATTTTAATAGTTACTGTAATTGTATTTTTTCCTTACTTCGGCTGCTAGAACAGGTTGCTAGCAGACCCTCAGTACAACATAAATAACTTAATTGTAATAATCCTTGAAATTGTACATACTCTTTACACTGTAAAGCTATTATTACTATTACTATTACTAGCTCTCTAGTGCAAGTGTACAGTTTAACCACAGTTTTTACATGGATGATTTGAAATGCTATGCAAGGGATGAAGATGAACTTTCTACTCAACTTCATACAGACATTATGTGAGGTGTTAGCGGAACCTGAAATACATTACTAGACGTAATAATGTTGCCAGGTATATCCATTTGTGTGTTTGGCGTGCTTCTAATTTAGAGTCTTCCAGTGTATGGTGGAACCATCAACCACCATCAGTTCTAGCTATAGATTCTGAGCAACACATGATTATGTGGGATAAGGTAGATTAAACTGTTGCTGCTAATAGACCTGATATTGTTTTCAATGATAAGAGAAATAAATGTACATTGCTGATTGATGTTTCCTGTCCGAAGACGAAGTACATATAATGTGGGGTACTACTGTGACTATTGTGCCTGTCATAGTTGGTGCTTTAGGAATAGTGAAACATGGCCAGGCTGACATTGTGGAGAGTTTTCCTGGTAACTGTTCTCTGTTTGAAATTCAGAAGACAGTGTTGCTTGGATCTATAGCCATTTTAAGAAAAATCTTAAACATTGATAAACATTAATGTTATAGTTCAGCACCTTATAGAATGTTTGTTATTTGCATGCATTATGCACCTATCAATATTAAACCCCACTATCCCCTTCCCGGGCATACATGGGGGATTTGATCCAACTTGACCTTAAAAATCACCCCACTAGTGGGGCATTTTACAGTTCAAAAATTTTAGCACTTGCTTGACTTTATAAGCTATGCACCTCCTGCAAGAATAACCTACTTTCCCAAAGTACACTACGTGGGAATTTGACTACTCGTCATGCCCCATGGGTGGGGAATTTGATTTTTGAAAAAGTCTAATCCCCACCTTTCCCCAACCCTTGCCCGAGAGGGGGGTGGTGGGGCATAATATTGATAGGTGCATTAGAGACTTGTGCTATTTTGTACAATGTTTTTGCCACATTATAATGAAATAATAATAATGGAAGGTCTCGGTGCTGATTTGTCTCATTGGTTACATAATTCTCACCTTAAACCAGTGAAAGAATTTTCACTTGTGGCAGCACAAGACCAAGCACTAAATACACATTGGTTAAGTTTTCACATCCATCATACTGTTAGTAGTGATCTCTGTAGAAGATGTCAGATGTACCCTGAAACTATTAAGCATGTTGTTGCTGGTTGCCCTTCCATAGCACAAACTGTCTATTTGGATCGCCACGATGCTGTGATATCAGATGTTTATTGGAGTATTTGTGCTCTTTGTGGATTTCCTTGTTCTATAGTCAGTGGTGGCAACACCATGGCCAACCACAGCCAGTTTTAGATAATGATCAATACAAACTTTTGTATGATTTTCTTAATGATAGTAGGATTATAGCTAGACCTGATTTGGTATTTATGGATAAGCACTCAAGTTGCACAAAACATGTAGCTTGTGTAATGGACAGACATGTGATTGACAAGCACAGAGAAAACATTAAAAAATATATAACACTTGGATTTGGCTAAGTTTGTGGAACAGTAGGATTGAAGTTGTACCATTAGTACTTGGGTCATTGGGCACTGACCATGAAAATACAATCAAAAGTTTCCAGTGTCTTGGTTTAAATGACATAGTATCCGCCAGTTAGTGAAGACTGCTACAATTTTAAGAAAACATTG
Source organism: Dysidea avara (assembly GCF_963678975.1). Classification (NCBI taxonomy): domain Eukaryota; kingdom Metazoa; phylum Porifera; class Demospongiae; order Dictyoceratida; family Dysideidae; genus Dysidea; species Dysidea avara. Next base: position 58,760,643 of record NC_089272.1, read on the forward strand.
GGGACTTCCAAGTTTGCCGGTTGAACAAGAGTCAATAATTACTGTCCCATATTTGTATGGTGTAATTTTTTAATAATAACTAATAGTTCTGTAACTGATCTTGCATCTGGTGTTATCACAAATCAGTAATAAACAAGTAACTACTACGTATATACGCATGCATGCAAGCCCCAAATAAAAAGGGTGGGAGGATTCACACAAGCCCATAATATAGCAACCGCTTCTACAAATTTCCGCATTGCAGCAGTGGTGGCGGAGCAATAACCAGTGGAATCATGCTCGTAAGTTTTAAATGTATGTGCATAATACTGCATATCAGTAGCCCCGCGGCTCCGACGTTTTAAGCCTGCCTCGTGCGGTAAAATCTGAATAGGTATTAGCTACGTATATATGTCATTGTAGTACAGTTAGCTACTCCTACATACTTTCAAATTTCGCCCAATTTTTCATTTTTGCATTGAATGGGTAATTTATTAACTGCTTTACGAACACTATTTTTCATCTCTTTTGAACTCTGCCTCTGTTGTTAAAACAAAGGCTCGCCTGTTGTCAGTTTCCTCCTCCGGCAGATCTGGTGCGTGGCTTGGTGCACTCTCTGTACATTCCTTGGGCACTAAGCTGGATCATGAGTGAATGAGTCTTTGAGGATTGCTCTTGGTCTAGCTACCCCTATCGTTGTTGAATGTACGTGTGTCTGTGGCAGTAAAGTTGACGCTTGGTGGCTACTCAGTCACGGTTCAGTGGCGTAGCGGAGGCTGTATTCCTACGCTGCAGTCAATGAAACTATATTCCAGGGGCGTAGCCAGGATTTTTTTGAAGGGGGTTCGGATTTAAAGTGGAATGTCTTAAGGGGAAGGCCTGGGTGCCTCCCTAAACCATGCAAGTTTGAACTAAAATGATGCATACACAAAATGTGCCCTTAGGCAGTAATATAAAAAGGTGCTGTTTGTGCATCTGACTAACTAAAACCTACACACTGCTGTTTATACAGCTTATAGAAACTATAAACCTATATTGTAAAACCTACTAATCTTCACTTTCAGACAGCATACTGACAGCCAACTTCAATTTTCTAGCACACAGAAGCCCTCCACACTCGAGTCCCTTAGTTGGCAATACTTCTTTCCAGGCATACATGATTCTCAGCCGGTCCTCTTGTTGATGGTCAGGCTTGGCTTGTACTCCAATATGTTCGAGACATCACGTGCCCACAACATGTAATAAATGAACAAACCATTCATCAGGTAACTATCAACAATTCACAGTTTGTGCTAACCTGACACATGTATAACACGACCACTCGAGTTTAGCAGCTCCTCCCTTATAGCATGTCTCAACTCTCAACCAACCATTGAACAGTCCTTCACCATTTCACTCGTGCCATTTCAACCATACATCATTTGCGAGATTGATCACGTGTGCAATTGATCACGTGATGCAATAGATATGATTTGCAATGGTTCAGCATTAATGTGATGTGACCCTCAAGAGTGGTACAGAGGAGCACCAGTGGGCAAGTAGCTACTGAGGGCTGTAAGATTTGGTGTGATTTTTAATTTTTAAAAAATTCTTCCTCTGAAAGGGGGGTTCATCCGAACCATCTGAACCCCCCTGCCTACGCCCTTGTATTCGCCAGGCTCTGTTGTCTGGATCGAGGTGCATGTACCTGCTGTTTTGGAGCCTGTCGGTGTGTGTCGTGATGATAAAGAGGCCGGATGGCATGGCATTGATTCCTTGGTCGCAGGGTTTACCCTTTTTTTTGTTTCTCTGTTTTCTTGTTATTTTACAAGGGGACTGCATCGACAAAAGCTGTTTTCAGCTGTGCCCTGGACAAACATACATTAACAAAGGTACATGCATACAATTATTACAACAATAGCAATATTAAATATAGCTTGGTTTAAAGCTATTAATTTTAATGACTTCATTTCAAATAATGAGGTGGGAATCCTTGCTTTGGGACTTTATCTGTTCAGACATCCTAGCCGCATCTAATTTGTCTACTTCCGCAAGTGATGCCAGCCGGCTGGTTAACTTTGCAGAGTCAGCTAAGATCAGGAAGTATTCTTCTCTAATTCCATCTTTTACATCTCCCCTCTATGTGTTGATTGTGGACCATGTGCACATTCATTAGTGAGGCGGATAGATTCCTGGGTAATGGTGGTAATAGGGCCATCCAATTTTTGATAGAAGGTTGCTATAGATATTCTACGTGGCAATACTGCATCTGTAATGGCAACAATTCCATCGACACAGAGTTTTCCTGTCTGCCATAGTTTGAGCGTTCAGGCTTTTATTTTTTTATTTGAAATGCATGTATTGTAAACTTGTTCTCATTTGTATGTACTAGTAACCAAGGTCACATATTATTTAATTTGTTGATGAAAAAATTTACTAATACTAATTATAATCTTTATAACTAATATAATGCTAGGATTTAGTAGTTAGCTATTGCTACTAAAATTCTGACTAAACAATTGTGTGAATTTAATGATCTAATTAAGCTTTGTATCGTATAATCCTTACCATCTAACTCTATAGACTAGTAAAAATACACTGACAATTACACTGACAAAAAGATCGGTAGCTATAGCTTGTAGCTAGTACATTCTTAGCTAGCTGCAACTCACCATGACACAACTGTTCTATAGTTACACAGATGTATGGATTTCTATAATCTAAGACCGCTGTTTAATAAAAAGTGTTTATTAGATTTTCTAAAATATGATGTGGGCAAGTAGGTCATTACCATTATCCATTATTGAACAATGATCTAAGTTGCAAACGTATTAAATTTTAAATCACTATTCTGTTTTAACATTGTGATCTCCAGAGATTGTGGTATTCTTCAGATGACCGGCAAGTGGTTCTAATGTTTCATTTATGGGTTAGTCTTGATGAATTGAAAGTTTACACTTGATAGCTATCTACAAACAGCTCACACAGTAAAAACTACTGTGGCAAATAGTGAGTGTCACTGTACATTTTAGTGACCATCACTAAAAATTTCCAGTGACATTCACTACTTGCCACAGTATTCACTACTTATTTTTTACTGTGCAGTTATGGGGAAATGGTGAGTAGCAAATCCATACGTACAGTATTTTGGGATGAAAACATGCTTTGGCACAATGCTACATGTAGTATATAGAGTTAAAAGTCTCATATGCAGCCCAGCAGCAGTGTACTCTCTATCTGCTCTACATGTAGGTGAAGCTGTGGCAGTTGCTACTGTGTGGGAGTTTACTTGTGACAATACACTATGCTGAAGGCCAGAGTTAGTTGTGCATAATGATATTGTATACTGTATAACCATAATAAACCATAAAATTAAGTTGTTCACAATAGTAATTATATTGTACAGGTGGATACTTTAATATTGCATATGTAGTGTCCTGTTCCTTACTACGTACTACCAAAGTTCATTTTGCAGGGTTGTTACATATTCAGTTACCTTTTGTAATTAGATAGTGTACTATGACACATTGATATTATTAAACTGTAGATAGGTAGTGCTTATATGTTTATATTGAACAATTATGATCCAAGCACTTGTTTTAGTAACACAGGGAAAGACATGTGTAACGAAACAAAGACAGAACTATACCCGTTGGAAGGTGGAACATATTAATAGTATTTATCACACAGCTTGTGACATTTTCATTAATTTTGGTGATGTAAGCTTTTAATTATACCACATTATAAAACACAATAACACCCTGAATGACAATACGTGGAATACTATGTAAACTGTTGTGGCTGCAACCTCCTGCCTTTTATGCTTACTGCAATGAACACTATCACCAAGGTGTGAATTTCTTTTGTTCATACCACATATAAATACATTTGATTCCGGCAGACAAGGGAAATGACCACAGATTTGAAAACAACAGAAAAAGCTATTGTTCTTGTACAGGATGAATGTTCCATTACAAAATAGCTGCTTTTGTTACTGATAGATGTAATATTGTACAATAGTGTGCATGCTGTTGCATGTGTAATCGTATAAGCAGTATCATACTTTTCGTTTAGTTGTAGTAGTGGGTAATAACATGATTGTGAAATAGATACATTGTACTATTATTGTAATAGTATGCAGAATTACAGAAGAATATCATACCAAATTGATAATTGCTATTACATAAGCAAATGTGTTTATCCAATGCACACACACGAATGCATGCATGCTCGCACGCACGCATGCACGCACACACACAAAAGCAAAGCCTTCAACTGCTGTTCTAGCATGGTTATGCCCATCTAGCGAACTAGCTCTGGGACACTTGTGCACTGCTCAGGTGCTATGAGTTACCACTGGAAAATTCTACTGGGGAAAGATTAAGGCCGGAATCTGTACCATGTCTTACAGATGAAGGTGTGGGCACCCGAAGTCTCATCTGGAACGCGCACACATGCACATGCACATATAGGGGCTTGATAGTTTAGTACTGTTGTATAACAAGTTCCATTATTTACACATGCATTCAAAACACTTCCTCCATGCAATTATTTGTGTGCTTTTAATGCTTGTGCATACATACCAAATCTACAACATAGGATATGTACATACTGATAGTTAACAAGTACTGTAGGCTGACACTGTATTTAAGGTGAAGAACTAATCTTATTTCTTATATTTTTTAGGTTGTCCCTCAGGAGAACAATATCATACATGTAGTTGGCAATTGACTTGTAGCAATTTAACAGTTTATGGGGTGTGTGATCAAATGCCTGCGTGTTCAAGTGGCTGCTTTTGTAGTGGACCTACTGTGTTGATAAATGGAGTGTGCTCAAATGCAAGTCTTTGTTCAGGTACAAAACATGTGTGTGTATTCAGCTTGTAATTTGTGGAATCATGAACATATTGCACTAAAATTCTATACACGGTGTGCTATAAACCTCTCTATGTCGCTGAATTGAAGGTGCATTAGTGTGATCAACATGACCCGGCCTGCGAAAACAGGGCATGTAGGCATAAACTACACCCTGTCACATATCAAGTCATATCTCAGGGCTGGAAAAGAATATTTTAATTTTATAACTTTTATAAAGTCAATAAAATGTTTAATATAGGCTAAAATTGCATGACTACAGCACAGTGGCATAATGAGTTACTGGTGATGAAAATAGTAGGCATTTTTTTTTGTGGCCACAGGCCCTGTTTTTACTGATCCAGGCACATATCTCAGGTATATGTTGCACAGTAAATTCAAACAAATCAATTTGACCTCCATGGGTAAATTTAAACCACAGAAATTTTGGCTAAAATGATGATCTAAAGGTGGTTGTACAGGAGTAACTACATTAGGCATGTGAACTAAATCAGTCAAAATAACCAGGGAAAGTCAATGTAACTGTTCAGTTGCAATGTTGAAATAACATATTATGCTAATTTCAGTGTGTATGGTCAAGTAAACTATAGTAAAGTTTGGATGACCAGCTACATGGTTAAATTTACAGTACACTGGCTGTTATAATATTTGTGTTACATCCCCAGGGCCGGAGGAGGGAAAATTGAGTTGGTCAGGCCATTGACTATAATGTTAAAATTGCTATTATATACATGCCAATGAGAGAGGAGCTGTTGCACAGTGTGCGAAGCACACTCTGCGAAGCGCGAAGCACGAGCATTCTAGGGGGGTCTGGAGGCATGCCCCCACAGGAAATTTTTGAAAATTAGACACTCAGATATGCAATTTTAGGGATATTTCACTGCTACTCTGTAGCTAGCTATATAAATATGCCCAAGTCTATCTGTTGTTATTCAGACTTTCTATACTATGTATAATTGTAGACCTGACATACAGGGGACACAGCATGAAACTTGCTGTATGGTTCATTTAGTTGTAACTAGCAATTAGAAGTTCAAGGGGGACCTGGGGGTGCAACCTCCAGGAGCTGCAGAACTTTTTGCAATTTAAAGGCTTGAAAATGCCTAAAATTTAAAATTGATGCTAAATTTTAAAGTAAAATAAATTAGCTAGCAACTTGCAACTTTCCTCCCAAATTTCACAAGGAACCCATGCTGCATGGCCCCCTTTAGCTAGGATATAATTAATCGACTAGGCAGTTAGCTGTAGCTATACAGTGAATTTACACAGCTACAATAAAAAGCTACACAGCTACAAAAATACAGTATACTACTATACTGGTTTGTATGAAGTGAACGGATCATCACGTAAATATACTGGTGGACAGTAACGAGACCAATCAGTATTCGAAAATGGCGCGATGTGGGTAAGACTGAGAGTTTGCTCAGTATTTCGACAGGACGAGTGGGTAGTTGAAGAGGAGTGATTTCTACTCAACATCTCATCCAGATGGCCGCCATGTAATGTATGGGTCTACAGCTTCTTGCCGTGGAATGAGTCATCTGGCGGTTTGTCACTGCCAGCCCTTCGCCCAGTAAAAGAAGCCAAGAGAGACAAGCCAAGGAATTCTAATGATTATTTTATGAAGATTGAATTGTGATATAAGTGTGCTGGTTTAGAATCAAAGAAGGCACCTGCTTTACACGTGATAAATGCCAACTGTCAGCACACGTGATACTGTACGTAGAACCCACAATCATTTCTGTACAAAACGATAGGAATGCTATGCTGTACTGTAAGGTAATTGGAAGTACTATACGTGTAGTTTGTGCTTTAGTTAGGCTGAGAAACTAGGTAACTACTCGTGTCATGCATTTTCACTAACATCTGTAAAATGTACGTAGCTACATGTAGATGTGATCGTCCAAAGATTGCATGAGAGTAATATAGTTCGAGCTGGTCAGCTAGTTGGTTCAACTCAAGATTATTGGTCCGGCTCAGGCCTGACCAACCGGACCGTTTCCTCCGGCCTTGCATCCCACAATCAAAAGTGAACATGGAGAACATAGGTTTTATATACAATTTGGAACACTATAAGATCAGGTATGTTTAAAGCAATAAGAAGACGCAGTATGTAACAATTATTGTGAAATATATGTCATAGATAGATTACACATCATTAGTGGTGACTGACTCATTAATTAACATAAACAAACAAGCAAATTAACAAAATTAATGCGACTGGATCTGCGAAGCTAATGGCGCAGGCCTAAATTTTCAGTATAATTATGCTATTGATTGCAATGCGTAAAATATATACATGTGTAAATGAAAAAAATCTTCAAAATTTTAAACACTTTGTTCTCTATCATACAGTACGATAGTAGGGACCACAAAGGAGTAGGCGTGGCCTACAAAATAATATCACCCAAAAACCAGCCTCAATTTTCCCTTACGATGATGAGGCAGTATTGGTGAGGTAAAATTAAGCCCAAGCAAGCTTTCAGATTGACCTGAAACGCTTTCAACAAGTTGCTACGGAATTTAATTTTTTTTTTATTCAAGCATAACTCGATAACGGCTAAGGCTACGGGCTTGATTTTTTTCACTGTTCGACATTGCTTTGGCCCGACATGTGCCTTTTGGCATACTGCAGTATGTACAATGCATTCTTCATGGACTTACCAGTGTCCTCTTTTGTGTCCCATTCATCTTTGCTGACAGGAAAAGTTGTCGATTTGGCATGAGCATGTGATGGCTTCCCTTCAAAATGGAAATCGTCCGTATTTTTCATCGTGGCTATTTTGATTGCAGAGGTGCTTTTCAAAGAGTTATTGATTCATACTGTTGTGTAACAGGTTGAACATAGCCAACAGTGAAGCGTGATGGATACTTCACTTTTCAGACGATAATTAATGTGGTTGGGGCGTGCAGCACGATTTCTTTCTTTTAGTATGCGTGGATTGCAGAGATGCTTCTCGAACAGTTCTTGATTCGAAATGCTGTGTAACGGGTTGAACATAGCTGACAACGAAGCATAATGGATACTTCACTTTTCAGATGATAATTGATATAGCTGGGGTGCGCAGTGCCTTTTCAGATGCAGTATGTGTGGGTTCACCAGTCTATTTACAAAAAAAAGTTAACAAACAAGTTCAGAAAATAAATTTGGAATTTTCAACTAGAGTAGGGACCATAGCACATCGATAAAAAGTACTCAAACAAGTTGGAGTAGTCCACGATATTAAATCACTGTAAAATAATAAGAAGTGTTATATCCCTACTGTGCATTTCCGTTATGGTATCTTGAGCACAGTAGGGATATAACACTTCTTATTGTTTTACAGTGATTTAATATCATGGACCACTCCAACTTGTTTCAGTACCTTTTATCGATGTGCCATGGTCTCTACTCTAGTTGAAAGTTCCAATTTTTTTCGTGTACTTGTGAAAAAAGAGTGCAATGATAAAAACATCGATACCATCATATTCGCCTACTCAAGAGGAGTTCAAAATCTTTGTTTCGAGGATACGTGAGTTATGGGCATTTGTTTATGTCATGTTTTTTTCTTACAGATTTTATTTTTTTACTTAAAAAAATACAAAACGAACACACATTAAACAGATGATAAAAGCTAAACCTCTGCCAAGCCCAGTTCAGCAGAGGTAGTGGGGCACTCCACAAGTCTCACAGTCCTACTGCCCCAGATAGCCAAGATGGCAGACCAGAGTAAAGAAAATTACATGGAACATTGCATCAGTGAAAGTGTTGCGATCGATTTTTCTTCACTGATTTTGTCTCTGTATGTAGTGTAGAAAGGTGGTAGGAGAAAACACTCACCATGTAATTGACTCCCCTATTCATGGTGAACATGATTGTGTAAGTTGCAACTCTGTACTGCATTGCGTTTGTAAGTTACAGTCGTTTTTGTAAGCATCTGTAATTTATTTTCCCAGTACTTGCTGTGCAAATCGATCTTTCTGTTGCTGCTACATTGTAGGGCTGTAGCTAACTCCAAAAGTTGTTGGCATACAAGGCAGAAACGTGGCCAGAACATGCACTCAGCTAAGTAGATTATAAATGTTCAATTGAAAAATGCACAATCATAGTTATGTCAGGTTTTTGTGACATGAGTTAATTTTAGCAACAGAGTGTTAAAATGACCATGATGGCAAGCTAGAGGTTGAAGAGACTATGGGACATCTGGCCATGGGTAATATGACTATATCTTAGAAAGTTAAAATAAAAAGTACGTACATCATTGGCTGATTTCTACCAAAAAATCAGCCATTTGAATTGCAGGTATAAAAACCAAGAAATTTGGATCATTTTAAATTTATAGTGTATAACTACATGCATCTGTAGCATCGTATATCCACAACTTTGCATACTACAAAAACCAACCAGTGTATGTGTAGCAGATGCTTGATAAAGATAGTTAATAGTGTAATCACCCTATTAGAACATTCAGTAGGTACAGTAGTGTAGACAGTTTAGCTTCAAGCAAGTCACCATGTAGAGAGTTTGGTTACAAAATTAATAAGTAACGCTGTAAAAAGTGTTCAACTACAAAACAAGGCACCCTGTAGTGAGTTTTGCTTCAAACAAGTCAACTTAGAGAGCTCTTCTAGCAATAAGTCCCCCTGTAGAGAGTTCAACTACAAAAAATTGCCACATATAGTTCATCTATGTTTGTATTGAGATCACCTATGATCAAGTCACCTGAGTCTAGCTACAAAAGTCATCACCCTGTAATAATTTCAACTACATTACAAGTTGCCCTGTAGAGAGTTGCAAAGCAATACGTGGCTGGATTTTGGAAAAATGATCCAAATCACACATTAGAAGTATCGAGATAAATGGTTTAAACAATTTAAATCAGCACAACTTGCCAAGGATACAAGCATGCGTACAAAATTTACAAATGATGCATCAATCTATTGTCTTTCAGACCACTTTCAGTACTTGTAGCTGATTGTAGGGTTTCCAACCAAGTAAGATAGAAAATCTGAGCAGCTGGACAAGTGAAGTAGTATCATGAGTGCTCACAAAAGAATGGTGAGGTGGCAGGGTAGGGGGTGGCAGGGTGGGACTTGAGCAATAAATAGATTTCAAAATCGTGGCAGACCACAATTGTAGTCCAGACAAGAAATTACAGGGCTGTGATGGATCCTTAGTGGCTGGTATGTAGCAAAATCAACAGAAAAAATGTCCGACCAGAATTATCAGGTTGTCCACCAGTATACCACTGATTCTTGCCAAACCAGGTCCTTCACAAGGCCGGAAACTGCCATTTAAGCTCTCCACACGACCCAGAAAATACGTCTGTGAAAACCAGCCTTGAGTAGCTAGTTTTAGTAGTACTGAGGGTCAAAACTAGTAGTACAATAGCATAACTATCTACTGGTGGTATTAGTTTGATTTTTCTTGATATGTGATTTGGATCGGTTTTGTAAAATCTGGTCACATATATACATAATCATACATACAAAAATATATTCTTAAAAAATATACAAATAGTCAAATACACATAACAATATTACTCCTGTAATAAAGAAAAAGACAAGTAAAAAGGTGGTCCTCTCTCCAACTTTGTTGTATGCAATTAGTGTTATCTAAACCAGAGTGAAGAAGATGCGAAATCAAAAGTGGCATGATGTTCACTTGCTAACTTGAGCAAATACAAACATACCATTACACATTATGGTATGCTGTCCTACACAAACCATCCTTCTACTGCACTGAGCTTTATAACATTACAGGATGTGACAACAACATATTACAACACCACAACAGACCATCTATATATACATACATACATACATACATACATACATACATACATACATACATAAAGCCTGACCTGTTACTATTTTAGTACTGTACATGTATACCAATAAATTGAGCACAACGTTATTGTTGTTTAGTGAATTTACCAAACATCACTGATCCATTGGAGAGTACTACAACAGTTATTGCTGAAGGAGACACTATGACAATCACATGTGGAGTATTAGGTTATCCTCCACCAACAATAATATGGAGTAAGACTAATGGAACTTTAAGCAACAGAGCTTCAATGAGTATTAGCACCACTACTTTTGTTGGGAGTAGTAGGTTGCCATATGTGAGAAGAAACCTAACATTCACAAATTCTTATAGAGAAGACACAGGATTGTACCAGTGTAGAGCCAATAACAGTGCTGGTATTGATACCAGGAGTTTCAATATCACTGTTCCGTGTACGTTGCAACATATTATATATATACATACATAGTATAGTTGTTATCTTCATATTTCATGTGTTGTACTTTATAGTTCAAATTTACTCAGAAAGATATAGAATATTCAAATTACCAAAATTCATATTAGTACATAGAATGGATGTTGTTAAATATAGACTGCAAAAGTGTTGCCCATTACCTGTGCTATTGTACTGGTGGCTGTGTTATTATGTTGCATGACTAGAGTGCATTTATTGAGTACATGTAGGAGAGGCTCTGGGGGGGTTCTGAGGCTTCTGGAAACCAGTCACAATCAGATTGAGATATATACTCTTGATCAGAAACCAGTCACTAAAGATCTTAGAGCCACCCTTGTATATAAGTTTATGGCCATTGTGTTTAAAACCTGTTTAATTTCATGTCATACATGTCAGTGTATCATTTATACTTAGTTACAGTACATGCTGAATTGAAGTAGAGACTACCAAATTTACCAAAATTTTCCACCCATTGTAATAAGTGTAACCCATAGGTTTTGCCAATTTCTACAGGAATACATAATTGATCACTTGGTGATATTGTGCACTACAAACTGATCATACTGATGTACAGCAACTGTAAAGAAAATTTGGGCTGTATCACTCAAGATGCAAAGCTACATGTTTCCTTTAGTTCTATATAGTAGTGGGTAATAACATGATTATGAAATAGATACATTGTGCATATAATAGTATGCAGAAGTACAGGTGTAGGAGAATATCACACAAAATTGATAATTGCATTGCTTTCACATAAGCAAATGTGTTTATCCATTGCACACACACACCCATGCATGCTTGAAAACAAATCCTTCAACTGCTGTTCTGGCATGGTGATGCCTACTAAGTGAACTAGCTCTGGGACACCTGTGCACTGCTCCGGTGCTTTAAGTTATAATTAGCACAGGAAAATCCTACTGGGAAGGACTAGTAAAACCAAAGGAGGCTGTGCCATGTCTCACAGATGAAGGTGTAGGCACCTGAAGTTTCACCTGGAACACACACAAACACACACACACACACATGCACATACATGGGCTTTCTAGTCTGATACTGTTGTATAACAAGTTCTATTATTACATAATGTATGCACATGCATTCAAAATACTTCCTCCACACAGTTACCATATATATACAGTAATAGAAGTAATTGTGTATGTGCTTGCTTATAATGCTTGTGCATACATACCATATGTACAGTATAGGGTATGTACAAAATTAAAAAGTACTGTAGTATTTAAGGTGAAGCACTAATCATATTTCTTACATTTTTAGATTGTCCTTCAGGACAACAATATCATACATGTAGTTGGCAATTGACTTGTAGCAATGTAACAGTTCTTGACGTGTGTGATCAAATTCCTTCGTGTTCAAGTGGCTGCTTTTGCAGTGGACATACTGTGTTGATAAATGGAGTGTGCTCAAATGCAAGTCTTTGTTCAGGTACAAAACATGTGTGTGTGTGTATTCAGCTTTTAATTTATGGTATCATGAACATATTGCACTACAATTCTATACATGCTATGCTATAAACCCCTCTAAGTTCCTGAATTAAGGATGCAATAGCCTGATCAACATATCTCTTATGGTAATGTTAAACAGTGAGATCAATTTGACCTCCATGGGTAAATTTAAATTACAGAAATTTTAGTTAAAATGATAATCTAAAGGTGGTTGTACAGGGGTAGCTAGGGAAGGTCAATATGACTGTTCACTTAGGATGTTGAAGCAACATAATAATATGGTAATTTCGGTGTGTATGGTATAGTACAGTTCGGATGACCAGCTACGTGGTTAAATTTACAGTACACTGACCATTATAACATTTGTGTTACATCCCACAATCAAAAGTGAACATGGAGAACATAGGTTTACATATCAGGTATGTTTGAAGTATCAAGATGCAGTATGTAACAATTATTGTGAAATATATTATGTTCAAGATAGATTAATGTATCTTATTACTAATGGTGACTGACTCATTAAATAATGCAAACAAAAAAATAAACAAAATTATTAATATTTTGTGACATGAGTTAATTTTACCAATGCATAATTAAAATGACCATGATTGCAAGGCTTTTTAAACACTTGGCTAGAGGTTGAAGAGACATCTGGATAAAATAACTATATCTTACAAATTAAGAGACCTGAAAAGTGTGTTTAAAATAATTTGCGGTTTTGTGGTATTAATAGATTATTCGCTATATGATCTAAACTCTTCTTCCCAGACATGAGGAAACTTTAGGAAGTCGATCTATATACAATGGTTCACCCCTACAGCGATTATCAGGCGAATCATAGGAGTGGAACACGCCTTAGCCTTTCTTCATGATGCTACATCACGATTTTTGACATCAATTCAGTAAGCGTCCATATCTCGGTGATGGTAGCTCCCATAATCAAAAACTAAGAACCATTTTATGCAGAATCTCATGGAAAATCTAATGACATTTATTTCAAAATAAACAAGTACATTCTTGGGTCATTACTACCAAAAAATCAGTCGTTTGAATTCCAGGTAAAACAACCTAAAAGTTTGGGTCATTTGTACCCATTTGAATTTACACTGCATAGCTACATGCATCTGTAGCATCATACATCCACAAATTTGTATAAATTGTTTATTTTAACAAAACATCAGAAAATATCTCCATAGTAAGAACAATTAAAGGTGCTAGTCCTAACAGGTCTGGCTCCATCAAGACTCACAGTAGTGATTTGCGCGGCCAGCAAAGCAGAAATATGCATCACAGACAATAAATGACGTGACCACTATATGTGAGGATTTTACAGCAACAAATGTTGTCAAATTCAGCCTGCCTGTAATTCACCCATCGTTTGCACCATCCCTCTGAAGCTCTAGAGTTAAACTCATCATGTCATTAGTAACTACCACACAAACAGTGAGGCAAATCCATGTCGACTGTTTCAAGATTGACATTGTCATCATCAAATGGAAGGTTTTGTTTTATTTATATTTTTATCTTATTTTTTATTGTATGTGGTTAGATGGAACTGCAGGTGTAGAATAGGTCACCTAATATCAGGCAGGCTCCAAAATCGGATGCAATTACTCAATCTACAGCAGGAATTTTTTGAAAAACTTATATGTCTTGAGATAGTTCAAGGTTGTGGGATTTTGAACAGCAAGCATAAGCTTTCTCGGCTTCTTTGTCTGGTGGCAGCAGCCTGGCAAAGTCATTTCCAATTAATACATAATTATAATCCAGAAAAGTCGATTCACGGACACCCACAGTTTATAATCACACTACATTCAATTTACAGTTTTATATCTTCACTTTGTAGAGCAACTCATCTACTTTCTAAATATCCCCAGTTTCTTTAATCAATCTTTTAAATCACAAATTACAAATGAAATAAAATGAGATGTCACTAGAGTAATAATCACACCATAAATTTAAGTATACGGAAACTTGATTAACTATATGTTGTTTGAGATAAGGTTATGGGAAATGTGTACCACAGACTTTACAAACACCATATACTTCTGTAACTTAAATTCATGGTGTGATTAATAATCCAGTGACATCTCATTTTATTTGATTTGTAATTCATGATTCTAAGAATTTCATTAAATAAACTGGGATATTTAGAAAGTTTGTTTTTCGTCAAAACGGTGTTAGAAAATTACACAACAGAAGAAAGTAGATGAGTTGTTCTACACAGTGAAGATATAAAACTATTGATTGGACGTACGTAAGTGTGATTTGTAAACTGTGGGTGTCTGTGAGTGAACTTTTTCTGGATTATATATATTAATCAAAAATGATTTTGTAAGGCTGCTGCCATCACACAAAGAAGCCAAGAAAGCTGATACTAAGTGTGCAAAGTATCACAGCCTTTAACTATCTAAAGACATACTAAGTTGTTCAAAATCCCTGGTGTAGCTTGAGCAATCCAGGCCGATTTTAGAGCCCATCCGATATTTGGTGAGTTACTGTTAGCCTTGCATTCCTTTGTGCACTCCGACTATTGATTACCCTTTTATTGCTTCCATATTCTCTCAATCACCTCAAGATTCACATAATCAATTTTGCCATATATCATTACCCTACAGTCATAAATTCAGCACCAAACAAAGTTTCAGTCATCCTCAGTCAACCTAGAGGTCAAATGCAAAACTTATATTGTTGTTTTCTGCCATCCTTTTTTTACTTGCTTGGCATGGAGGGAAATGTGCCTTTAAACTGTCCTAAAAGTTTCATTGAGATTGTTAGATATGTTTCCAGAATGGCTAGTTGAAATATGAGCCTAGTCGCCCCCACATAATTTGCTCTCTAAAGATGTGGCTTAAGAATTTAAAGAATGACGCAAAGCACAACTGTGGTTACCAGTTACATAAATAATCAGTGTAGTTAATCAGTGCATGTAGCCTTAAAAAAGTGCACAAAATCTATGCCATCATTTGAGAATGGCTAGTTTGAAATTTGAATTTAGTCGCCCCTACATAATTTGCTTTCTAAGAGTACGGCTTAAAGAATGACACAGAGCACAACTGTGGTCACTGGTTATTGAAATGTGCTGTGCGTGTGAATAGTAAGTGTAGTTGATCATGCAGTGCATGTAGCCATAAAACAAGTTTGCAAAAAGCTATTCCATCGTACACCAAGTATGTACAATGCAAATCATTTGTAGCTTGTAAAGGCAATTCCACACAAATGATATTGGTTCAAGCATGTACGTACGCACATGCAGTTACAACATACACAGAACACATGAATACTCAACAGACTTAAGGTACACAATAACAATGTAAGAATTATATGACTGTCTGTGATGTCTCCACTTCTCCAGTTTGGCTCAGCAGACGTTACCACATTAGCAGGTTTCATATGACGGCATATTCAATGTACTTCTCCAAACACTGATAAGCAATAATCAATAGCTGAGATTAACAGGTTCCACTGTAATTTAGTTTTACACATGATCTGATCCTGTACATTCTGTGAGTGAATGAGACTAACTTTGCCAGGACAAAATGTGATCCAAATGTCAATCCTGACTCAACACACTTACAACCCAGTGGCAAAATGGAACTGAGTATTTATAGGAGACAATAATTTCTAAGATGTGTGGACATATTACAACATGTGTATACAAGAATTGCGATGCATCTCTTTAGTATTCCAAATCACAACATTATGCATGGACCAGTCAACACAAAACTGCATAGTGTCTATCAGTAAACTTGAGAGGAAAAGTCACACAGAAGTAAAAGTGCATACGTATGTACTGTTAACAATGGCGAACAATATATTAACAGTAATAATAAAAGTTGGAGAGGCGACTTCTATACAAGAAACCACCAAGAAGTTTACATTGTGTAAGATTTAGGACATTAGATATGTGACATTTCATGTGTTGAATGCATTCCAGCACTTCTGTAGTCTGAAAACCCACCAAATTATACTCAGACAATGTTGACTTGTGGTCACCACCAAACCAATGGAATGCTGGAGTGAATGGTGTTACTTTTTTGTTTTATGCCTTGGCTACTACTGTATATAGTAGGGCTGAAACGGATACTGTATCCTTATAAATATCTTTCCAGATACCCTATTGATAACACCATCATAAGTTACTTCGTCAGGAGCTTATAAGCACTGCTAAGGTGAAAATTATATTCTTACGCTTTGGGCTGCCAGCCATTGCATCCAACTTGAAATGTTCCATCTGTGATGACATAGCCTATGTGAATCAACATTTTTAGTATTTACGGCAAGTGTTGCTAACCAACATGTTTTAACAGGTTGGTTAGCAACACTTGCCCTCTTGCTGCCAATCTTACACACTGCCACACACTAAAAATCTATCACTAAATCCAATACAAGAACAGCTACATTGTAGATGCTTCTTACTGATTGGTCTGTGGATTTGTGGTGTTCCAAGTAAGGCGATGTTGCACTCTATAAATATTGCATAGTTAAATCTTCTGTGCTTATATGCTTCTGGCTTCATACATGTATATCCTTTAAGTACGGCTTTAAACACAGTGAAAAACCTGTATAATGAGGTCACCTGTTTAAACTGGCCATTGTAAAAATCCCCTTATTGTACAAAGTGGCTGCATAATGCAGCCACCTCCATAACCCTTAAACCCACATAAGCAAGAAAAGTGGATTTTAAGCTTAATAAATATGTGTGCTTTGCACAAAGTGCTGTAACTTTTGTAGTATCTGTCCTATGGCTATGCAATTTATGTCATTTTACTCGTGATGTAACAAGGACTAGGACTGAAATGATATTCAGTGTTTTACCCTAAAACTAAAAGGTGAGGCCAAAAACAGCAGTATAAATAACTTTTAGGTAAGGAAACATGCAAACTCTTTATGAAATTGTCCATAATTCAATGGTATTTACTCCTATCACCTTGCAAAAACTTCCATTTGATTCACCATTAACTTTTCTATCAGGCCATATATGACTCACATGAGTAAACCCACAATGAAAATTAAACACGGGCACGAATTTTGGAACACACCACACTGTTGTTCATTGTTTCAGAAAAAGTAAGCCACTGCAGTTACAGTATTCATTTAACCTTCTCCAAGTAGCCCAGTTAACAGACTTTCAACCAATGTGTAGTTGTAGGCTATAAGAAGTAAGTTACCCCACCTAGTGTTGCCATGCATGCACATTAGGCTTGAGCCAATTATGCTTTGGAAAATTCCTATTGTGCTTTTGAGCAGTGCTCAAAAATCCATCCTATTATGCTCAAAATTATGCTCTCAAAATCAAGATTATGCTTGAGAGCTGATTTTATTACAGTATATCTGCATTTCCTGACTGCTCTATTAGAGTATCTCGCTTTATTTCCATAAAGTGTGAATAATAAGTCAAGAAATAGTAAACTACATGGTTTTTTGGTATGATAATGTGCGGTGTATTCATGTTGTGCAGTATTTAGGTGCTCGCATTGCACATTTTAATTATAAATCTAGAAAATGTTGCTATTATGCTGGCATAATCCTTGATGCTTTTGCTAGCTTATTATGTTCGAAATTATGCCGGCATAATCGGCACAAACCAGCATAATCGGCACATGTTGTGTAAACACGCCTTCCCTAAAAGTTCTTTGTGGTATTAAGGATTAATAAGGGCAGAAGAAGTTTTGTCCCTACAATGACATGTTTTCACTGTACTAGTGAAGGATTATCAAGACAACACTGGGATACTACAGTGTCATCTCCAGACATCCTCCAAATATAGGAGTACAATTTTCACCCTGGTGCAATAATTCTATGCTATCATGATAGAGACTCAACTGTACACAATGCCTGTCATGGTATGCACTAATTAAATGAGCCTTGCCTACATTTTACAATTATTTTTTACAACAGAAATACATGCACAGCAAATCACCAATAGACTATATGCGTGGTCTATTTATTCAACGAAAAGTGATCATTTTGCGGTGTGACAGATTTTTGATGGTGATGACTATATCAACCTCATACTAAAGTACAGGTAGCTAATCCAGCTTGAGTTATAAATTACCACTAACACTATGAACTCGGCTCTTCTTTCCTGTACTATTCTATACAGGTAAAGGAATGTATCAGTCTGGAGGAAGTACTGAAAAAATTATCTTTTTTCTGACTTCCCCATTTTCTACGTAGATTTATCGCAGTTTTCACCATCGTGACATATTAAAACTTGTCAAAATATAACATGTTTTTAGAATGTTTTCAGCAGTACATATACTCTGTTGCATCTCAATCTCTGCAATACGAAACAACAAACTTTACAACAACCAAAGATCCTCTAAACATGTCTGAAAAACCATAGCATATTCAAGTGAGCTTATTTATAAGTAATATGAATTTTAAAAGCATTAGTATTTAAGACAGATATTTACGTGTCCCTCTATTATCTCTGGACTTACTAGCTATTTTCTCTATCCTTCAATTCTTCACAAGAGTTCATAGTGTAGTATAGGCGGTGGAGACAGGGGGGCCAGGGAGGCCAATTGCCCCCCACTTTTTTGGGACACTGTTTGCAAGAAAAGATCGAGATACTCTAATAGAACAGTCAGGATCTGAATACTCTAATAGAGCAGTCACAGTATTCAGAGAAGCAGTTTAGCAAATTACTTAGCTACGTATGTGTAATTATAAATAAGGAGATATAATTGGTGGAGAGCAGCTATTGTTAGCAGGCTGTGACCTTTTTTTCTTTGTTTTTGGTCTTCAACTCACAGCTGGCCTGGCCCCCTCACTCTTTGGCCTGCTCCACCGCCCCTGTACTGTAGTATGGGCAATGGCTTGGCTCCTCCATTTCAATTAGTCTAATAGATTATGACACTCTAATAGAGCAGTCAATCCACATTCTAAGGCCAGGAAAACTTGATTACTTGTTTCTCATCCACAAAAATTTGATTTCCATGCAGGCGGAAGACGATTTTTCATTTTTCATTATAGAAGAAAACACTCAAAATCAAGCTGTGTGTTAGTATTACAGATTAGCTAAAGCCTTACCTACCGTAAAGTCGGGTTGTTAAGTGCATGCGCTTATAATTTTTAGAGAAAACATTTTGTAAAAATCATACTATCTGTTAGGCGCATATGCCTAATAAATAAGTATGGTGAGTGTAATACGGAATCACTACATTGTAATAGAGTAGTTAATAGTTTGTACCGGTCACCACACCAGTATGTAAGGATATTTGACTCCATTTTCGGGTGTATTCCTTTGTAATGAATAAAATTATCACTATACAGATGGCTGATTTGATGTATGCATAGCGAAGAGAGACCTCAAGGGAGACGTAAGCACTTGAGGAGACATTAATTTTTCAGTACTTTCAGCTTTTCTTGCCATTTCTTGCTGTGTGTAGCTCTATTGTCGCATTTTGCCGTGTGTGCTTATCATCCATGGTTAATTACAAGAAATGTGTATGCGCTTAACAAATAATATGCGCTTAACAGATATATGCGCTTGACAACCCGACTCTACGGTATAAGAACTAGTACTTATGTTTTACCACTGTTTCTGAGGTGCAAGTGACAATTGCTGTGATAACCAGCCTTCTTAGCATCAAAATACATAGGCACATGATTGATAACAGTAATAATGATGGTGGGGGTAAAAAGGGATGTGGGTGGGGATGAGAAACAATTAATCAAGTTTGCCTGGCCTAATACTAGAACTGTCACTCTTCTACAACAATGCTGTGTTTTTATATTCTAAAGTCCATAAGTAGCTAGCAACTTAACTTCCTGTAGCAACACAAAACAATGCTAGGCAGAAGTTGTGTCTAAGCTGTAACTTTGATTGCTTTGTTATAGCTGTTTTGTGACTGCTTTATTAGAGTATCTTGATTGTTTTAATGCAGTACAAGATGTAAAGTGTTGCTAAGGGTTTAAAAGCTAAAAATGGATGTAAGTTGATTGCAGTTACATGCCACTAAAAGTACAGTTATATTTTAAAAAGTGTTGCACTATAATAAATTTTGTCTACAGCAATATTCTGTCACTGTAATCTAAATTTAAAAAGAGTTTCTGTCAAAACCATGGAAACCCAGCTAGATCTGCTACTGTTTACAATATTGAGAGTATGCTTATTCTAACCAAAAGGTTTGATATCCCATTTGAAACAGCTAATAGTTGAAAAAGGTGCACGTCCAAGTAAAGCAGAGTTAACTGCAACAAAAAGTAGTGATATACACCAAAATAGTGTGGCCATGTGTGAGGTATGCAAAGTTTGAATGCTAATCAGATAGTAAAATTTTAAAGGTATTAATCAGAATGAAGTGATGATGCTAGTTTTAAGCCCTGTGAACATCTTCATAAATGCCACTCAAATTTGATTCTCAATTAAGCAAAGTGTATAGATTCTTTAATAGCAACAAATAGTTTTGAATTTGGGCAATGCTATGAACAAAGAAAAAGGCAGTGGGTGGTGGAGTGGTGGGGTGGGGGGTGGCGGGGTGAGTGAAAGGTAGACTTCAAAATGGAAGCAGACCATGATTGGAGTCCAGACACAAGATTACAGGGCCATGCTGCCTCATTAGTGGCTGATATGTATAGGTAATCACACACATTTGAGTGCAATTAGGGAATAATTGTACGAGTACAATTATTCCATAATTGCACGAAAATGCGTGTGATTGCCTACTAATCACATAGTGACCACCCTTCGTGGTTTGTAGTACACATCTATCCAGTTCTATGTGGCCATTAACTTCTACTAGGTGATTGCATCATTTGTTGTTGCACTTAAAAGGCTTCACGTGTCAGCAATTCTGATTGGCTACTCAAAATGTCTACATATGTTGCACTTAAAAGGCTTCAATTGTCAGCTTCTTTGATTGGCTGTTCATTATATCACTTTCTTGTTGCACTTAAAAGGCTTCTGTTATTCCGCTATTTTATTGGCTACTTTACAGTGCAATTACAGAAACAAGGCCATGCGATTTGGGATTAATTGCACTCCTACTATTGAGACTAATGTATGGCAAATTAAATCACTATGTGATTAGTAACAAAATCAACAGAAATAACGTTTGACCAACATTATCAGGCTATCCATGAGCAAACCACTGTTTATTGCAAAATAGGCATGCGTACATTATACCGAAACAACTTTTGGAATAATCCGTGGTAAAAAGAATCAGGAATAATTCCGGAATGATAAGGTGATCTTCAAGTAGAATTCACATATTTTTGTGTAGTATTGCAGAAAAATTCGGAAAGGAGCATCCACAATCATGGCTAGCACAAAATCGGGAAAAAAGATCGAGGTACTCTAATAGAGCAGTCACTTACCCTAATAGAACAGTCAGACAAGTTTAGTTGTGACTGCTCTATTAGAGTATCTCGATCTTTGGGTACAATTTCTATGCTTGCAAGTGGTGATATTATCAGCTGCAGATAAATATCCATTTTACTTTTACAATTCCAGGAATTACTCCAGGAATAATTTTGAGAATTGTAGGTGAATAAAAAAGAATTACCAGAAAAAATAAAAGTAATTTAAAAAGCATAATGTACTCAAGCCTATTGCCAACCAAGTCCTTCACAAGGCTGGAAACTACCACTCAAGCTCTCCACACCACCCAGAAAAGACTTCTGTTAAAACCTGCCTTGAATAGTTTGAATGTAGCTATCCACTGGTGGTGTTAGTTTGATTTTGCCTGATGTGCGATTTGGATCAGTTTTGTAAAATCTGGTCGCATATGTACATATATACATAAAAATAAACTGTTTAAGATTCTACACATAGTCAAATGTACATAAAAAAATTAATAATTCTTTATCTTCTTCTGTAATAAAGAATAAAACAAGTAAAAATGTGGTCCTCTGGCCAACATTGTTGTATGCAGTTAGTGATATATAAACCAGAGTGAAAAAAGATGTGAAATCAATGGTGGTATGATGTTAACATGCTATCTCAAGCAAATACAAACATACCACAGCACATTAGTACAACATCACTTTACAGACATACATACATACATACATACATACATACATACATACATACATACATACATACATACATACATACATACATACATACATACATACATAAAGCCTGACCTGTTACTATTTTAGTACTGTACATGTATACCAATGAGCACAATGTTATTGTTATATAGTGTATTTACCAAACATCACTGATCCATTGGAGAATACTACAACAGTTATTGCTGAAGGAGACACTATGACAATCACATGTGGAGTATTAGGTTATCCTCCACCAACAATAATATGGAGTAAGACTAATGGAACTTTAAGCAACAGAGCTTCAATGAGTATTAGCACCACTACTTTTGTTGGGAGTAGTAGGTTGCCATATGTGAGAAGAAACCTAACATTCACAAATTCTTATAGAGAAGACACAGGAATGTACCAGTGTAGAGCCAATAACAGTGCTGGTATTGATACCAGGAGTTTCAATATCACTGTTCCATGTACGTTGCAACATAGATGTATATGTATATGTTATACTACAGATATCATGGTATTCGAAATATATACCAAAAGATATATAA
Organism: Dysidea avara; assembly: GCF_963678975.1. Lineage (NCBI taxonomy): Eukaryota > Metazoa > Porifera > Demospongiae > Dictyoceratida > Dysideidae > Dysidea > Dysidea avara. The sequence continues at coordinate 58,783,736 of NC_089272.1, forward strand.
ACTTAGAAAAGATGTTATAGTGCGAGGCGAAGCCTCGCACTATGGCACCCTGTGTATATCTTTTGGTATATATTTCAAATACCATGATATCTGTAGTATAATATGTTAATACAACATCTCGTCTCCCACTTGGAAGCAGTAACAGCAATTTCTAATGTTTTTATACCATTATTAGTACTGGTAAGTAATTCCTTGTGATTAGCGTGCTCAAGGAGTATGCACATGTGTTGCAGCCTGCAATCTTCTTGAAAACCGGTTCAACAATCCATAGCAACTGTAGCTAGGCAACAAAATGTAAACCTGACCTAGTTACATGCTTTTTGACGGTTGCTTAGTTGCTTAGCAACCGTTGTTATGGTGCCAAAATCATATCTAATATCAGTAGTGGTCACCTAGCAACGGTTGCTAGGTAACAATGTTGTTGCTATGTGACATGTATTGGTTACTATGGTAACAGTAGTTGTCAAGTCGGACATACCTAAATGGTAAAACAACTAAACACTATCAAAATTTTTTAGCTAATCAGATGCGTATATCAAATGTACAAGTGATATACTGATTCTATTGGCTAGTTTGCTGTAGTATTTCAAAAATATACCACAAGCTGCTATTGGAGCTTTTGTACAGGACACGATATTGATGTTGTATTAATATATATATATATATATATACATGCATAGTATAGTTGTTATCTTAATATTTCATGTGTTGTACTTTATAGTTCAAATTTACCCAGGAAGATACCTTTATAAACAGAGTATTCAAGTTACCAAAATTCATATTATTACATAGAATGGATGTTGTTAAATATAGACTGCAAAAGTGTTGCCCATTACCTGTGCTATGTACTGGTGGCTGTATTATTGTGTTGCATGACTAGAGTGCATTTATGGAGTACATGTAGGAGCGGCTCTGGGGGGAGGGGGGGTTCTGAGGTTTCTGGAAACCAGATTGAGATACTCTTGATCAGAAACCAGTCACTAAAGATCTTAGAGCCACCCTTGTATATATGGTTATGACCATTGTGTTTAAAACCTGTTTAATTTCATGTCATACGTGTCAGTGTATCATTTATACTTAGTTACAATACATGCTGAATTGAAGTAGAGTAGAGACTACCAGATTTAGCTTCATTCCAAAATTTTCCACCCATTGTAATAAGTGTAACCCATAGGTTTTGCCAAATTCTACAGGAATACGTAATTGATCACTTGTTGATATTGTGCACTACAAACGGGTGTCTGTATTTAGCGGATCACGGATCAACAGATCACGGATCGGCGGATCACGTGATATGCATGCTCAACTTGATTTTGAGCACTGGGAAATATTTATACCCTAATGTAACATACAGCATACTATAGAATTTATATTTATCCACAGGTAGGAAGCCTGAAGAGATTTCAATCGATACTATATAACTATAATAATTAGAGCGCGTGCGTATTAAAAATTTAACACACGTACAGAGTAAGATTATTTTAATTCACCTTAAAACTGAATCACTGATGTATTCTTTACACCAACACAATATTCAATAGACTAGTTCTGTATTGCAAAAACAAACGACAAAGGATACGCTAGCACACTCACGTGTGAATAGGCTTCTAATATGTTGGCGTGTATCCTTTGTCGTTTGTTTTTGCAATACAGAACTAGTCTATTGAATATTGTGTTGGTGTAAAGAATACATCAGTGATTCAGTTTTAAGGTGAATTAAAATAATCTTACTCCGTACGTGTGTTAAATTTTTAATACGCGTGCGCTCTAATTATTATAGCTATATAGTATCGATTGAAATCTCTTCAGGCTTCCTACCTGTGGATAAATATAAATTCTACAGTATGCTGTATGTTACACTAGGGTATAAATATTTCCCAGTGCTCAAAATCGAGTTGAGCATGCATATCACGTGATCCGCCGATCCGTGATCCGTGATCCACTAAATACAGATGCCCACTACAAACTGATCATACTGATGTACAGCAACTGTAAAGAAAATTTGGGCTGTATCACTCAAGATGCAAAGCTACATGTTTCCTTTAGTTCTATATAGTAGTGGGTAATAACATGATTATGAAATAGATACATTGTGTATATAATAGTATGCAGAAGTACAGGTGTAGGAGAATATCATACAATATTGATAATTGCATTACTTTCACATAAGCAAATGTGTTTATCCATTGCACACACACACCCATGCATGCTTGACCACATGCACATACACACACAAAAACAAATCCTTCAACTGCTGTTCTGGCATGGTGATGCCTACTAAGCGAACTAGCTCTGGGACACCTGTGCACTGCTCCGGTGCTGTAAGTTATAATTAGCACAGGAAAATCCTACTGGGAAGGACTAGTAAAACCAAAGGAGGCTGTGCCATGTCTCACAGATGAAGGTGTAGGCACCTGAAGTTTCACCTGGAACACACACAAACACACACACACACACACATGCACATACATGGGCCTGCTAGTCTGGTACTGTTGTATAAAAAGTTCTATTATTACATAATGTATGCACATGCATTCAAAATAATTCCTCCACACAGTTACCATATATATACAGTAATAGAAGTAATTGTGTATGTGCTTGCTTATAATGCTTGTGCATACATACCATATGTACAGTATAGGGTATGTACAAATTTAAAAAGTACTGTAGTCTGACATTGTATTTAAGGTGAAGCACTAATCTTATCTCTTACATTTTAGATTGTCCTTCAGGACTACGATATCATACATGTAATTGGCAATTGACTTGTAGCAATTTAACAGTTCGTGGGGTGTGTGATCAAATGCCTGCGTGTTCAAGTGGCTGCTTTTGCAGTGGACATACTGTGTTGATAAATGGAGTGTGCTCAAATGCAAGTCTCTGTTCAGGTACAAAACATATGTGTGTATTCAGCTTTTAATTTGTGGCATAATGAACATGTTGCACTAAAATTCTATACACAATGTACTATAAACCTCTCTATGTCGCTGAACAAAGATGCATTAGTGTGATCAACATATGTGACCGGACCTGCGAAAACAGGGCATGTGGGCATACACTACACCCTGTCACATCACAGGTCATATCTCAGGGTTAGAAAAGAATATTTTATAACTTTTAGTATACTGTGTCAATACAATGTTTAATATAGGCTAAAATTGCATGACTACAGCACAGTGTCATAATGAGTTACGGGCAATGAAAATGTGAAAAAAGTAGACAAAATTTATTTTTGTGACCACAAGCCCTGATTCCACAGGCCCAGGCACATATCTCGAGTATGATAATGTTTCACAGTAAATTCAAATGGATCAATTTGACCTCCATGGGTAATTTTAAACCACAGAAATTTTGGTTAAAATGACAATCTAAAGGTGATTGTACAGGAGTAACTACAGTAGACATTTGAACTAAATCAGTCAAAATAACCAGAGAAAGTAAATGTAACTGTTCAGTTGTGATGTTGAAATAAGATATTATGGTAATTTTCGTGTGACAGTCAAGTAAACTATAGTAAAGTTCGGATGACCAGCTACATGGTTAAATTTACAGTACACTGGCTGTTATAGCATTTGTGTTACATCCCACAATCAAAAGTGAACATGGAGAACATAGGTTTATATACAATTTGAAACACTATAAGATCAGGCATGTTTAAAGCATTAAGTTGCAGTATGTAACAATTATTGTGAAATATATGTCATAGATTAATTGTGACTGACTCATTAATAATAACGTAAACAAACAAGCAAATTAACAAAATTAATCTGACCGGATCTGCGAAGCTAATGGTGCAGGCCTAAATTTTCAGTACAATTATGTTATTCATTGCAATGCGTAAAATATATACATGCGTAATGAAAAACAATATCTTTAAATTTTTAAACGCTTTGTTCTCTATGAAGAAAGAGAGCAATGATAAAAACCTCGGTACCATCATATGTGACTGTCTCTGGGAAAACCGGTCTTATCGCCCATTTAAAAGTATCGAGAAACGTCGGTTTTAAATATTCAATGTGTTGAGCTGGCCAATGGTGGTAGCTACGCATACCAAATTTTCACACGTTTCACAATAATTTCTTACCTTCCTGATCATCCACTGAAGAAGTAGTCAACAGCTAAGTTTCCCGCCATTTTAGATAGCTTTTAAACCGAGGTTGTCTGTATCAGGCGAGCTCCAGAAGGGTGGGAGGCGGGGGGGCCTGGAAGGCGGGCAAGATGGTGTTCAAAAATTGAAAGGAAACGTGCTGGGATGAATTAGGCCAAGTTATAGGCCATTCAGGGCTCAGAACTGGCTAAAATGAAAGGAAATTTACAGCACAGGTCATTGTCCAACACCATGGAACTGTACAGCCACACACAGCCATCTCCTGGTTGGCCAGGGCTCCATCAAGACCCCAGACCACTCGTACGGCTCGCCACTGTGCTCTAAAAAAGCAGCCAGCAAAAGCAGACCACTTTACTCTAGTCGACTGTGGCAGTGAAACTTGATAGTGCATTCATTAAGCTTTGTGTTTGTGTGAAAAAATCAAACTTCCTGTCTTGGGTGATAAGAATGGTTTTCGCAGATCCAGTCACATATTTGCCTACTCAAGAGTTCGAAACTCTTTGTTTCGAGGATACATGAGTTATGGGTCCAGACATGAGATTACAGGGCTGTGCTGCCTCATTAGTGGCTGATATGTAACAAAATCAACAGAAATAACATTTGACCAACATTATCAGGCTATCCATGAGTAAACCACTGATTATTGCCAAACCAAGTCCTTAACAAGGCTGGAAACTGCCATTCGAGTTCTCCACTCCTCCCAGAAAAGACTTTTGTTAAACCAGCATTGAGTAGTTTGAATGTAGCTATCCACTGGTGGTGTTAGTTTGATTTTTCCTGATGTGCAATTTGGATCGGTTTTGTAAAATCTGGTATCACATGTACATATATACGTACAAAATAAACTGTTTAGAAATCTACACATAGTCAAATGAACATATCAAAATTAATAATTCTTTATCTTCTCATCTAATAAAGGAAAAGACAAGTAAAAAGAAGGTACTCTGGCCAACTTTGTTGTATGCAATTAGTTTTATATAAACCAGAGTGAAGAAGATGTGAAATCAAAGGTGGCATGATGTTACATACTAACTCAAGAAAATACAAACATACTACAACACATTACAATGTGCTGTCCTACACAAACCATCCTTCGAGCTTTATAACATTACAGCATGTGACAACAACATAATTATTACAACAAAATCACTTTACAGACCATTTACAGGCATACATACGTACATAAATATATAAAGCCTAACCTGTTATTATATTAGTACTGTACATGTACATCAATAGATAATTGAGCACAATGTTACTTTTATTTAGTATATTTACCAAACATCACTGATCCATTGGACAGTTCTACGACAGTTATTGCTGAAGGAGACGCTATGACAATCACATGTGGAGTGTTAGGTTATCCTCCACCAACAATAATATGGAGTAAAACTAATGGAGCTATAAGTAACAGAGCTTCAATGAGTATTAGTACCACTACTTTTGTTGGGAGTAGTAGGTTGCCATATGTGAGAAGAAACCTAACATTCACGAATTCTTATAGAGAAGACGCAGGATCGTACCAGTGTAGAGCCAATAACAGTGCTGGTATTGATACAAGGAGTTTCATTATCACTGTTCAGTGTACGTTGCAACATATAATATACATGCATAGTGTAGATTGTTATCTTAATATCTTCATGTGTTGTACTGTATAGTTCATATTTACTCAGAAAGATACCTTTTAAACAGAGTATTCGGTTACCCATGTCATATTACGTAGGAGTGAACATTGTTAAATATAGACTGCTAAAGTGTTTACCATAACCCGTGCTATTATACTGGTGGTTCTACTGTATGTTGTATGACTAGAGTGCATTTATTGTGTACATATAGGGGTGGCTCTGGGGTGGTTTCTGAGGTTTCTGAAAACTAGTCACATTCAGATCGAGATACTCAAGATCTTGATGAGAAAACAGTCACCAAAAATCCTAGAGTTGCCCTTGTACATGGTTATGGCCATTGCTTAAATCCTGTTCAATTTCAGGTCATACATGTTAGTGTATCATTATACTTAGTTACAATACATACTGAATTGAAGTAGAGACCGCAAAATTTAGCTTCATTCCAAAATTTGTTCACCCATTGTAGTAAGAGTAATCCATAGGTTTTGCCAATTTCTACAGGTATACATAATTGATCACTTGTTGATATTGTACATTACAAACTTGACCATACTGATGTACAGTAACTGTAGTCAAAATTTGGGCTGTATCACTCAAGACACAAAGCTACATGTTTTCTTATAAACCAATTATGCTGCTCATTGTTAAGACATGACTAGCTAGTAAACACCTCACACATATAATGTTATGACTTTTACACTTCTACAGCACTTGTTGCAAGTTTCATAATACGTACTTGCAACCAAAAGTCAAGACATTACAGTGTACCATAATAATCCTTGTTATCCAATGTTGTTACTCTTTCTACAGTACATATCTTTAAAAACTGACTTCTCTACAACTATCTACATATCTATCCATTACAGTGTAGCTTTAATATTATTAGCATGCTTTAGAGGATTACCTATATATCTGGATTCACGCCTCAACATACATACAGAACATCATTATTGATTCAATATGTTTTTGTTACAGTTGTTCCAGAAATTTTATCAGACATCGTTGATTCAACTGATGAGGGAAGAGACCTAGCAACTTTCGCATGTCAAGCTACTGGTGAACCAGTCCCAACCATCAGTTGGTACTTTAATGACATTATGATAAATGTGTCAGATACAAGCAAGTACATGATAATGTCAACATCAATAAACACAACTACTACTGAGAACACACTAACAGTGTACAATGTAACATCATCTGATGTGGGAACTTACACTTGTAATGCTACCAATACACTAGGTAGTGATATCAGTCATGGTAAGGGTGAAAGTCTGTTCAATATATTAAATTCACTAATTTTTATGTGCAATTCAGGTTGCTTGGCTGGTATGGATTATCGTACATGCGGTTATCAAGTAAGTTGTGATGACCTCAGCAGTGCTAACAATTGTACCAATGTAACTTGTGAGAGTGGATGTTTCTGTAGTAATGGAAATGTACTAGAGGATTCAGTTTGTATTCATCCTGGGACATGCCCAAGTAAGGAACAAATGTGATGTATTAATTGCATATATATTGTAGTTTATTGTTATCATGTAACTGGATAATACATACAGTAGTTTATATATATTTAAACTGGAATACCAGTAAGAAATGGGAAATAAATTCATGCAGTGCTTCTGCAGTTTTCTTGTCATCCATATACTCAGTTTTCCACCTTTAGAATATGTATACGAGCTTCTAGTGATATGTTTGTTACTTGGCATGGCTGCATGGTGATGGGGTGAAACAGACTATAGTAAACAAATCAATGTGTTTTGATGACACGTGACTGAGCCTTCAAAAATAGATATAAACTACATCCCATCACACAGCATAAGTCATAAAATTATACTGGAATAGAATATTTGCATTTTATAATTGTATATAGCCACTTAATTATTTATAAGAGCTCAAAATTGCAGTGGTGATGTCTTGATGGCACAAAAAAATTATGAGTCATGAAACTTTGAAAAGTGCTTAAATTTTATGCGCCCACATGTTCTGTTTTGCAGGTCTGGTTACGTAGTAGAATTTTGCCATAGATGATATGTGACTGGATTTAGCAAAATCAACCATATGGGCGCAAAAGCCTAAAGTGAGATAACACCAGCATGAAGTTGCTGCGCTATCAGGCTAACAATTTCCATATCAAACTCGCCTTCAACTTGTTGGGTCTGCTTTTGGTGGACTGTTATCTGGCGGCCTGTATAACCACCCCAGATGTCTGTACAGGTCTGTGAATAGCAGGGAGTGCTTTGGGAGGTTTATACACTTTGGACAAACGAGCAGGGAGCTGAATGTGTGATGCATGTCTGTTTTGTGAGATTTCAGTCTATTTCCTGCCTCTGGTGGGCTGTTTTGTGGTCTGGTGCTTTCAGTTACCATTCTCGTCCATTTTGTAGTCTATCTCTTGCCTGCCCCGCCACCCCCCACCCTCCACCCCTTTTTGAGGACTCATGATACAGCAACACTGGTGAAATAAACCTATCTAAAATGGCAGGAAACTCTACAGGGATTACCTTGACCACTATCTGCTCTTAAAGGTTGTAAATTGCTCCATCTTTGCTGAAAAATCCAAATGTGTAGATGCCAAGGCTGGCGAGTAACAAAGCTTTAAATTATTAAAATACATTTTTCTCTGAATCAACAATGTGCACATAAGGGTGATTTTTCAAAGTCCAGTCACATATTATAGTACAAGTAGGGATTCGCAATGGTGACATCACTGGACAATCCTCGTTACAGGTAGGGACTTTGAGTGGCCATATCTCACTTACTCTACTTTGTTTCTTCTTGAAATTATCTTGACAGTTTCCTATTCACTATTAGACTACAACAAGTTTGATACTGAAATTTGATTGGCTGAAAACGTGGTCTCTAAATCTCGTAGAGCCACGGTCATGTCCAATAGAGACCACGCTCTGAGGCGATACGAAACACGATAATTACGCGCCTGTAACATTGGCAACGCATGGGCGTTTAAATGGCTAGTAACAGCCGTACTGAATTAGAGGGAGGTGTAATGGGCTTGTTTGTACTAATCAACACTACATTACTTGCTTACAAGCAGCTGTCGGGGCACAACAACAGCAACAATGAGTTGTAGTCCAGTCGCTGAGTCCAGTACTTCGATACATAGCACGCGCCTGTAACATTGGCAACGCATGGGCGTTTAAACGGGTAGCAACAGCCACGCTGAGGTCCCGCCATGTAGGGAGGTGTAGAGGGCTTGTTTCTAGTAATTAGCCATACATTTCCCATTTACAAGCAACTGTCAACTCAAGGTACAATAACGAGTTGTAGTCTAAATAAGTTAGACGTCAAGAACCACTGGGTTCTACGGGATTTAGAAAACCCTCAGGCCCTTAGTAGCGCCCTCGCTGCGCTCGGGCGCTACAGCCCAGGGCCTTCGAGTTTTCTAAATCCCGTAGAACCCTGGTTCTTGACGTCTAACTATTATTTAGAATAAGTGAGTGTTATAAAATCATGGCAGTTTGCAGCCAGTTTGTCTCGGAACTTCTTCACTATAGTTGCTCAGACGTGGCACCAATAATTTTTGTGGTGCTATTACTAAGGATTGTGACAAGGTATAAGCATTTTTAAGCATCAGCTAAGTCCCCAATGACTGAGGACTTTTATGAAGGTTATATTTTGTGAAGTGAGGCTGATTCTGATCCTGTAACCAAGACCAAGTCAAACCTGTAATGAGGATTGCCTTAACAAGGATTGCCCGTACATAAAACTATAAGTTCCTACGGAAATGATGCCACCATTGCAAATCACTATTTTTACTAGATTACACAATGTGTGGATCTAGGATTTTTGAAAGGGGATTTCTGGGAGATGTATTATATTTCTCCATAAAGCCATTGCATTAGTATAATATTAGTATATGTACTGTAGCTATGTAGCTACAATATTGTGCTACCATTTGTTCTCATCATGGTCTCTTCTCTTTCATTTTCTCATTTCATAATCAATTAGAAACAAGCACCTAATAAAGTAATTATCGAGTGATCAGATGAACTAATGTGCATTTAATCTAGTTGGTCTCAGAGATGATAAGGAAGACATTTGTAAGTTAAATTGCATCTAACTAGCTAAAACCTACACACTGCTGTTTATGCAGCTTATAGAAACTATAACCCTATTGTAAAACTAACTAATCTTCACTTTCAGACAGCATACTGACAGCCAGCTTCAATTTTCATGGAAGCCCTCCACATGGAAGTCCCCTAGTTGGCAATACTTCTTTCTAGGTATACATTAATCACGTTCCTGTTGATGATCAATAACTTCAGACTTGGCTTGTACTCCAATATGTTTGAGACATCATGTGCCCACAACGTGTAACAAATAAACAAACCATTCTTCAGGTAAATATCCATCAACAATTTACAGTTTGTGCTAACCTGACACATGTGTACCACGACCACTCAAGTTTAGCAGCTCCTTCCTTGTAGCATGTTTCAACCAACCATTGAACAGTCCTTTGCTATTTCACTCGCACCATTTCAACCATGCATCACGTGTGCAATTGATCACATGATGCAATACATAAAATTTGCAGTGGTTCAGCATTAATGTATTGTGACCCTCAAGAGTAGTACAGAGGAGCGCCAATGGGAAAGTAGCTATCGGTGAGCTCAAGGGCTGGTGTGATTTTTAATTTTAGCCTCTGAAAGGGGGGTTCGTCTGAACCATCCGAACTCCCCATGTCTACGCCCTTGTATTTACAACAGAAGAATGGCTTACTCAGCCAGCATCACTTTTAAAAGAGACATTCTGAAAGGGGGTTTCTGTAAAAACTATCGAAATCCTTCTACATCCGCCACTGTGACATTGCAAGTTTGTGCTATTATACCTATAGCCTTCATTATTACTTACTGTGTCATAACTACCTCCATGCAAAAAGAGCCATTTAGTGCAAACACAACTCCTAATCATTTCTAATAGGACACACAGTAGCATGTCTTTGTTCATGTTTAATCTAAGCCTATATAGTCAGCATTATATAGTACACTAGTACTGTATAGTAGGGATCATGAATCTTTGGGATTTTATGACCATAAGTATAATATTCCACCCTAAAATCAGCCTCATTTCTTGAAAGCTTGGCAGTGTAGTCCAAAAATACCTGAAGACAGGGGCTGCGGAGAAGGTGGGGAAAAGGGGGCTGCAGCCCCTGTGAAAAAAATTATCTGCAGCTATGATGGACAACCTAGCTTAATAGTATCATTCAAGATACTCTAATAGAGCAGTCACAGTATTATTTGAGGAACAGTGTAGCAAGCTACGTATGTAGTTATAAATATGGAGATAATATAATCTAGTTGGTAGAGGGCAACTACTGTATTTCCAGCAGGTATTGACCTTTTTTTGTGGTCTTCGACTTACAACTAGGCCATGGCATCACCAAGCTAGACCTCTAGCCTCCCCTAATTATAGGTGTCTCCGCCGCCTCTGCCCGAAGAGCAATCCTAAACCCTTCAAACAAGTTTCTATGGAATTATTCATTTGACTGAATTTCTGCTGGGTAACTGATTAATTAACTGACTGACTGATTGGCTGACTGACTGACTGATGCCTTCATACTTTGCTATGGGTTAAAGTTACAGGCTTGATTTCTTTACTGCTTGACATTTCTTTAGCCAGAGACATGCCATTTTCTGGCAAATGCTACAGCTATAATACATGCATCATGGATTTACCTGTGTCCTCCTTTGTGTCTCATTCTTTCGGCACTACTGCGTAGGTGTTGATTCATAGTGTGATGCCATGACTATAAGTTCCCTAAGTAACTAGATTGATTGCAGAGGCACTTCTCATGTTGTTCTTTGTTTGAAAAATTGAAATGCTATATAACTAGTGGAATATATCTGGAACTAAAGCAGAATAGCCCCTTCATTTTCAGGACTTGAATATGTTCAGTTGTACTGTATTTCTTTGTATGACTGGATTGTTTGCAGAGGTGCTTCTCATACTGTTCTTCATTGGTAACACTGTATATGGGTGGAAGATAGTCCATAATGTCCAATGATAATCAGGGTGCACATTCAGTCACAATTAATTCTTATTTTGTATCTGGTACCATTCTTCCCTTGTTGTGGTATGTGCTAATTCACCAGTAATATTTTAGTAAGAAAGTAAATAATACATGTACATATACAACATAAGGAATTTTTGTGATTAAGTAATGTTGGATCATAGTATAAAAACAAGTGACATCATCTATACTTGCAACCCACTTCAGTCATGGCAGGCTGCTTATGACCGAAGTAAGAATTAATGTCCATTGATATAGGTGTAGGTGTTTCATGGGTTTTTAATTCCTACTTTAATGTATAATTTTTTCTTGTACATGCACAGTATACAGTATATATAGCACTTACAGAAGTGTAGGTATAGTTTACATTACATTATATACTGTAATACAAGCCACATACATGTACTGATAACTTCCATATGTGCCATGTAATAAAATGCAAATATGTCAGATTTTTACTCAGCAGGTAGCATATTTATTTTGTAAATGCATGTATTTTGTTCTGTAGTGCCACCTACATTTACTAACTCATTGGACAATATTACCAGCACAATAGCGACCATTGAAGGAGGCTATATTGTACTTACCTGTGGTGCCATAGGATATCCTCCACCAACAATAATATGGAGCAAGGCTAATGGAGTTTTAAGTGATAGAATGACAGTGAATGACAGTGTCATTGTTCCTACTGGATATGGCAATGTGTCGAGTGTCAGTGTAAACTTGACATTAACAAATGCTTACAGAGAAGATACAGGATTATATCAGTGTACTGCTAATAATAGTGTCGGTAATGATACTGGAAATATCAGCATTACTGTCCAGTGTAAGTGCATGTACAATTGGTTTCTAATCATTTTGGAAGTAGGGTTCCAGCAATAAAAAGTACAGTACTGTAGTGAAGCAAGATAATATATGAATGATGGTAGCTATTACAACGGTTATGTTGGAATCCCTAGTGAAACAAGACTGTAATAATTATAATGATGATAGCTATTGTATTACAACATTAATCTGGAGCTATGTAGGAAAATCCCTACATTGGCATGTTACCATCATCTGTTCTATGCCATTTCCCACATAACTATGTTGTAATAGCTATGAAGAACTATCGTTATTATGTTACACTACTTTTTGTTGCTGGACCTTTATAGCTGAGTAGTGAGATCAAGATACGTACTCTAATACAACAGTCTCAGCACTAGCTTGTTCACTTGTTATAGCATAGCTGTGCATGTACATGGCTGACTACTTTATTAGAGTATCTTGATTCCGCTGTCATCATGAATGAGCTACACAATAAATTACAATGTGTGGTTTTGCTATATCTTGTTTTCTAGCAATTAATTGAGACTAGATAGTTAAGAGGCTTGTTGGTCATGCTCTTATCATTTAAGTGTATGGTTACTATCAGGAGCTTATGAGTCACCGAAGGCAGTGAAGGAGCATGAAACTGAGTTCCATGACAATCCAAATTATGTCACCGTGCTTGTTTTATGTCACACACAAATGGCGCTCCAGCTGTACAAAGTAGAGACGAGTTCAACATCAATGAAGAAGAGAAAGACCCTGAGGAAGACTTAGCCAGCTTTACCATCACATTGTGTCACTGGTCACGCACAATTTTGTACATGGCTTCAAATAATGAGATTTTACTTTCCTTATATGGAAACTAATTGGCAATTGATTTGGATTGTGATGGCACCTGGCAGGCAGTGTAAGTTTCATGCTTCTTTGCCACCTTTGGCGGCTCATAAGCTCCTGTTACTATGTAATAATGCTTTATGAGTGCCAGCTTTAGATGTCCACTTTGTCTTCAAGAACATATATATGCTACAAATACTTCAAATAGTTTGCGGCATCTAAATAATGTTGATATGGAAAATTAATGTCTTCCTTACAAAAAAAGAAGATGACTGTAATTGAAGATGAAAGGAAAGGCAAAGCACAAAAGTCAGATACTCATCAGCACTAGAAAAGGCACAAGTCACAGGTGATTTGTTATTGTGGCGGCTGTGCACTGCTCATCCCTTGCAACTGTGGTCAGGCTGACAAACTGGCAGGCAGGCAGTCAAATCAAAAATTGAATACTCTACCTTCTGTAAGTGTTTCTTTTATTAACACTGGACTTGATGTAAGACTATTCCATAATGGTGGTTTTCGTTATGGTTTTTATTGGCAGCATTTAGGCAGAAAACCATTTATTTTAGGGAGGACTCTACTATAAAGTACTGCTTGATACTACTCACAATTAAAAAATATAACTGTGATCATGAGTTAACACTGTGTCTGTACGGATGAATTTTTATTAATATCAATGTGAATCTTACTTAGAGCCAATGTGCTAGCTGTTACTACTAAAAGTGCTACTTTGCCGAATGTCATTTGGTTTTTACAGTTGTACCAGAAATTTTGTCAGAGATTGTTGATTTGAGTGGTGAAAGAAGAGACGTAGCAAATTTCACCTGTCGAGCTACTGGTGAACCAGTTCCAGAAATCTCTTGGCACTTTAAAGGAACTATAATAGATGAATTGGATACAAGCAAGTACATGATAATGTCACAATTAATAAACACAACTACTACTGAGAGCACACTAACAGTGTACAATGTAACAATAGCTGATATGGACGCTTATACTTGTGATGCTGCTAGTATGATTGGTATTGACTTAAGTCATGGTAAGGTTCAAATACATGTATAATCTAATCTATATAACAAGCATCCTGAGAAAGTGTTGTGTATATGTATGTACTACTGTTAGTGATGTAGCTGCATGTAGCAATAAGTAACAATATTTACATAGCCTTCATAGCTACAATTGAAAAAAAGAAACAAAGCAGTATAGCAATTAAAATGGTCGCAGCAAGATAGAGGCAGAGATATCAACCATGGTAAAATCAACACAAACATGATCGCGTGTCATGCAGTCCTAGTATATAGCCAATTAAACAGAATAGTGTGTGTGGTAATTTGCTCTATTTTAGTGAAAAAAAAATTGTGATAAACATTTTCATGTAAAAATATTTTCATATGATTTACGTGAATGACTGCTCTTTTTTCATACAAGTTGTTGCACACAAAAATTATTTTACAACGAAAAAAAGCAAATTACAGGAATTAAGTGGACCCTAGATGTGGTGATTTTCATGCACACAAAACTCATGTTTCCTTGCACTCACATCTTCATTTTATCTTATGGAAATGCTTGTGGATATGCACAAGAAACTCATGTTCATGTGTTTTTTGCTGTCTATTCACTTATGTGAAGTTACTTCCAATTACCGATTACAGTGGAACCTGTTTATAATGGTCTCCTTTCCACCAGAAGTTTTGGCCTTTATATACAGGTGACTGTTATACAGAAAACCTGCATAAGGTGGTTAGCAGCATTTACGTTGCTATAATAAATGGGTAATTACATAATATTTCACTTTGTTAGCAATATTATTGTTGTTAGTACAGAAATAGCAGGGTAAACTTGCATTGAATGCTTAAAGAATCACAACCAGACAGATTATACAGTATTCATTGAAAGGTAGAATTTGTGACCCTATTTTGGAAAACCATACATTTGGGCACATTGGCCAAATTTCTATTTTATAGCTACAATGAAGCACTGAGTGATTATCTACCTTGTGTGAAAATTTTGTGATGATACAGTGAAGCATTCCAAAGATATGGCCAATTTACTGTCTAATACATAACAAACTAACTTTTCATTATCAGTTTATAGAACTGTATAGTGATTAGGTGTGACAAATTGATGACAAATTACTTTGTTGACAAAGATCTACATTCTTACAATCTAAATGGAGGAAAGGAGACCCTTGAGAGTTTAATCATGTGTTCTTTGTGCTTTTTCCTCCATTAAATCACTTGTATTATTGTTTAAAGACAAGAAAATGTTTGGTTTTGGGAATGAACAAATCATCTAATTTGTAAGTTAATTGCAGTCCCACACACTGTGAAACTACTACATGGTCTGATATAATTGAGTATATCTCCTAGAATAAAAGAGCTATGGGTGTGAACTTTCACAGGAAAAAGGCTTAATAGTTGCTTTATCAGAATATGCAAAAAAAATCAATTTAAAAAAAATTGCAGAAATTTTCAATTGAGCATTCCCACAAATTTTGCATGTGCCCAAATGTATGTTTTTCCAAAATATGGTCACATTTGATGATGTGTGAGTTTATTGAAACTGTGATGAGAGTCTTGGCTATGTAATAGTTGTAACACGGGCATGAGTGTAGCCCTCTGGCTATTAGGCAAAAGCTCAAATGCCCTGTGTTACAGCTACTTTGTACTACTTCCCATCTGTATCAGGCTGACAGCCTATTAACAGAGATGAGGGTAACGTGTTACAAAAGTAACGCTTTACGTAATAATATTACTTTTCACGTAATAAAGTAATATAATCTATTACATGCCAATTAAGAAGTAATATGTAGCGCAAGTTATCTTTGCTAAAGTAACGCGTTACGTAAGAAACGCCTTACTGTAATAATATTACTTTCGAAGTAATGCGAAACTTAGCTACTTTGCAAAAGTGACACATTACTTCGCAAAAGTGGTAACGGAGTATAGGTAGCTAATGCGTTACCTTGCAAAAAGTAGCTATCTAACAAGTTCATAAACCATCAAGATTTACTATAGGGTGTATCTGACGTTCAACCACAACGTATACTGCACGTGAGACTGCAGGATGTAAATTGTGAGACTTACCGCTTTGTGCATGTGTGTTTGCCTCATGGTAATGTGTGAATTTCTTATATGGTGAAAGAGTCGGTCCATATTTGCATTCAAGAACCAACTTGTGGTACTAAAGAAGCCATTCTGTGATGTGAAAGAAGCCAGTCTGTGATGTGAAAATAGCCAGTCTGTGACGTGAAAGAAGCCAGCCTGTGCCGGAGGCAAGATCAATTGAGAAGCCATGGATTCTTGTAGTGACATAGAGCAAGAAGCACAAGCCAGTGCCTCCTTTTATAGTTGGAAGTATAAACACTATTTCGTGATAGTGGAGGAAAGTGAAAAGAATATCAGAGCTCGTTGTAAGTTATGTGTTGGAAACAAGACCCTCTCATTTGCTCGGAACACTACCTCCAACTTAAAAAAGCATTTGGAGAATGTTCATAAGAATGTAAAGCTAGAGTCTAGGCAAGTTGAAGGAGCAAAGAGAAAAGATAAACGACCAAGGGCTGATAATGATGATGACAGTGATAATCAGCCACTGAAGAGGCAGTGCACATTACCATCAATGTTGAAAGATATTTCTTCCACAAAATTATGTAATGCACTTGCTGAATATGTTATTGAAGACATGCAGCCACTGACTACAGTTGAGTCCCCTGCATTTCGTAAACTGATTGGCAGCATCTGCCCTTATCAGTTGCCAGATCGAAAGTCATTTACCCAACATTTGGAAAAGATTTATGATATGATGGTCAAGAAGGTGAAAGAGGTACTGGAAGCAGTTGATGGAGTTTCAACAACAGCTGATGTGTGGACAGCCCACCATCGCAGTTACTTGGGAATGACTGTTCACTGGATTGACAAAGATACCTTGAAGCGATGCAAAGCTGCAATTGCTTGTGTTAGAATAACCGGGCGCCACACCTACGATGTTATAGCTTCAAAAATAGAGAACATTCATGCAAGCTATGGGTTGAGTGGAAAAGTGGTTGGTACAATTACCGACAATGGCTCTAATTTTGTAAAAGCCTTCTCATTGTATTCAACCTCATCACCAGAGTCTACTGAGGTTGCCATACCAGAACATTCAGAAGATGTAGAAGAGGATGAATTTGTTTTTGAAGATGTGACTGGAATTTTGCAAGTTGATGATGGAAGCACAGAGGACCTCACACAGGTGCATTATGAGCTTCCACCACATCAGAGATGTGCTGCCCACACACTAAACCTGGTTGCTAGCACAGATGTCGATAAATATTTGTCATCGTCTTCATTATCAAGAAGTGTATACCGAAGTTCCTTTGGCAAAAGTATGGCATTATGGAACAAAGCAAGTAGATCTACAGTTGCTGCTGACAAAGTAGAGGAGGTAGCTAAAAGAAAGCTAATAGTGCCCACTCCTACAAGATGGAATTCATGTTATGATGCTGTGGTACAGATCACCAAAAATTCTACTACTGAGCTTAATGAATTATGTACTGGAATGGGACTACGTTGCTTCAATGACAAAGAAATAACTTTTTTGAAGGAATACTGTGATGTGCTCAAACCACTTGCTATAAGGGCCTAGATATATTACAGGGTGAGGACAACTGTTACTTTGGCACACTGCTACCAACTTTGAAAGCCATAATCAAGAAGATTAAAGCAGTAAAACCTAACCTATCATCTACGACCATGGGGCTTGTTGATTGCATAGAAAATGCAATTAAACGTCGCTTCCAAGTATTTTTTGAAACTGAAGATCCTATTTTAGCTGCAGTAGTTTAGCCCAAATTTAAACTGAAGTGGGTAGAATCTCAAAAGATGAAAGATGAATACAAGCAAATGCTTTTACATGCAATGGAAGAGCAGACTGATGATGAAGTAGAGGTTACACCACAAAGTCAAGAAAGATTGCAAAAATCAAGGAGCAAGAAAGAGGATTCGTTTTATGATTTTAATGATGATGAAGGGAGTTCACAAGCCAATTGCATTGGAGAAGAGGCAAATGACTATTTGAAGAGTGCCAAAAGCATTGAATGCCTTCACAAGTACCCAGCCATAAAGAAACTGTTTCTTATGTACAATACTGTGTTACCTTCAAGTGCTCCGGTTGAAAGACTTTTCAGTCTAGGAGGTGCAGTGCTTACACCAAAGCGAAACAGGCTGACTGATTCAAGATTTGAAAAGCTGTTGCTAATGCGATATAATAAAGACTTTCTGGACATTTAGAGATTAACATGCTGATTATAACTGGATTTATATTACTTGATCTGCAGTTTTATTGATTTTTGTATGAAATTTGATGATTATCTAAAAGTAATATGTAATATATTACTAGTTATATTGAATTACAAAAGTAATATGTAACTAAAATAAGTTACATTGTATGAAGTAATAAGGAATATGTAATTAATTACTTGTGAAAAGTAACTAACCCCATCTCTGCCTATTAATCACCCAAGCAATACAAGTGCAACCACTTGATATAAAATTATTGTATATGCATGCCAAAAAATTTTGATTATGGATCAACAGCTAGTACATTCTGGCTTTGTCTGGTTACGATGAACAGACAAATCCTAGAGTTATCATGAAGAATTAGAGTTTACTAAAGGCCTAGATATGTAAGCTTGCTTTTAGAGTGGTTAGTTTGTGCAGAGTGGTAACTTAATGATGGGGTGTGGTACATAATTATTCAGAAATGTGCAGAAACAATTGGTGAATAAGCTATTGCACTAGATCTCACCTTAGACCAATGTTTTTCTCATAGGATAACAAGGATAACAAAAACAAAAGCTCTCTGTCTGAGTAGTTATCATGATGAAATCCAAGTCCTGCATACTAATCATGTGAATACAAAATGTAGCCCGGGCAGCTCTGAGGTGTGAGGGTGTTACATTTAATAGTGGTAACATGGGCATAGATGGTCTGCTTTTGAGGGCCACAGGCCCAAGGGTTGAGGGTAGACATATCATGCGGACGGAGGGCTGAGGGTAGACATATATATCAGGTAGACCACAAGTGCACATGTTACAACTATTATGTGAGACTTTTAAAATCATTGAACGTAGTAATTATGTCTTAAAAGCCTTTGATGTGGTTCAAAATTCCTTTGATGTAGGTTGGTATTTTGTCCAAAGCCACTGTACTTCTAATTACAAGTATAAGGAAACATTAGGAATTTGAAGTTTTATTAGGGACCATAGGAAAAAAGTTGGGAAATAAAGGAAGTTGCCTACACCTGCAGGTATTGTAGTGAACGTTTAATCCCTTGTTTTTGTTTTTTTGTAACATAATTATGACTGGTGAACCCATGCATACTGCATCAAAAGAAAGGATGATGCCAGAGTTAATGTTTTCGTCTGAACGTGTGCCCCATCTATCTATTATTGACTCGAAAATGAAGTGAAATGGCTGTTACGCTTTGCTTTCAGCTATGTTCAGCCCATTACACAGTACTAAAAAAGAAGAACAGCAGGAGAAGTGCTTCTGCAATCAATCCAGCAACCACGAAAAATAGTGTGCCCAAACTATTACTGACTTGAAAGCTAGTCAATTAGCTATTAAGCTTCACTTTCACCTATTTTCAGCCTATTACACTATGCTGCAAACAAAGACACCTCTGCATTCAATCCAGTCATTGGTGTAATATGTGTGAAAATTTGGTACACATAGCTTCAACCATTGGTGAGCTACAACACACTAAATACTTAAAACCAGCATTTCTCAATACTTTTAAATAGGAAATAAGATCCCTTTTCCCAGACTGGGTCACATATCCAATGCTACCATACTGTATGATTATAGATAAAGTACTCAAATAATTATATGTTTATGACTGCAGGCCCTGTCCAGTTATGCCAGAATAATAGGTGACCAAAAGCATAAAGCATTATCAGCATAATATGGATGTTTAAAAAGAATAATATGCATATGCCGAAAAGAAAGCAACCAATGACAGAATACATATTTTATTACTGAACTTCATGTTGTTTATTAAATCATCTGTTTATTTGCTGATAACTTAATAATAACATCAAGATACTCTAATAGAGCAGTCACTTACTCTAACACAACAGCCAGAAAATGCTGATACTTCAAAACCACCAGTTTGTAAGCATAATCTTGAGCATAACAGATTTGATTTTTGAGAACTGCTCAAAACTATAATGAGAGCACGGTCTAATATTGTAAATTGGTTAACATTGCTTTTGTTTGTTGTGCTTGTGCATTTCAGGTTGCATAACTGGTATGGAGTATCACTCATGTGGTGTACATGTCACTTGTCATCACCTCACCAGTGTTGACAATTGTACCAGTATTAACTGTACAAATGGGTGCTTTTGTGCTAATGGAAATGTCCTTGATGGTGGATACTGCATACATCCTGCCATATGTCCAGGTAAGTACTAATGTAATTTAAGCACTGTAAGTAGCAGGCACTTGCCACTGTATGAACAACATTAGGAATAAGAATTAAATAAGTGTAAAAGTGCATTTTGAAAATGTTTATGTCTGTATCTGTGTTTGATCATGTCTGCCTTTTCCAACTACACCACGTCACTCCAATAGCCACTGTTTTATGATCTGCAACCAATGAAAAAAAGCCAACTGGTTTTCAGTACAGTCAAGCTGCATGGCCAGTAAGAATCAACAGTAACAATAGAATGTACTTAGACATTGCCTGAAGTTTAAATTTAACCCCCATGATGGTTGACTGCTAATTACTTATACTAGAGGAATTTAATTTGCACTTATTAATCTTTGTACTGATCCCAACTGGAGGAGACTGAGTGTGGTGTTTGACTAAACATTGGGTGGCCTGTAGTTCGAATCCTGCATTGGGTTGTAGGGGCTGGATTAATCCAGGAGCTGGGGTTAAGGTTCTAGCTTCCAGATTAGGTAACCCAAAGATTGCAGCAAAAGTTGCTGTCAGACCTTCAGTGCTGATCACTGTAAAATTCTAATAAAATAATAATATCTAGCTTGTATTTATTTTCTTACACTTGTGTGATTATGGGTTGTTCTTTTATTGTTTCATCAGTGCCACCAATTATTACTGGTCCATTGGAGAACACCATTATAAACACCACTGAAGAAGACACTATCACGATCACATGTGAAGCATTAGGTTATCCTCCACCAACAATAGTATGGAGTAAGACTAATGGAGCTTTAAATGAACCAGTTCCAATGAGTGGTAGTGTTAGTGTTCCTACTGGAAATGGAAATGTGACAAGTGTCAGTGCAAACTTTACAATGACAAATGCTAATAGAGAAGACACAGGATCATACAAGTGTACTGCAAGTAATATTGTTGATACCAATGAAAGGGATGTGGGCATTATTGTTCAGTGTAAGTTTAGAATGTGGATACTGCTTGTTACCATGTATTGTAACTACCATTTATCATACCATGCAGTAGTACTGTATATTAGGGATAATGGACGTTTGGGTCTTGGTGGCCACAACATCACCCTAAAAACCAGCTTCACAATACCATCTTGGCACCTCGGCAATATTGGTTAGGTATAACCAAGCCCAAAAGTACCTTCAGTATGACCACAAATGCTTCTAATAGATTGTTACAAAATTTCAAATAATTTATTCAATGGAATTTTCTATTCAATAACTTCCTGATGCCTTCAGGCATGCATAACTTGATAATGGTTAAGGCTACAGGCTTGATTTTTCACTGTTTGACGTTACATCATCCCGAGATGTGTCTTTTGGCATACTGCAGTATGTAAAATGCACCCATCATTTTGTCCTCCTTTGTGTCCCATTTCTCTTTGTAGACTTCCCAAGGTGTCAATTCACGGTAGCGTGATGCAGGCTTCCCTACATTTTTAAATGGAAATTGTTCTTATTTTTTGTGGTGACTAGATTGATTGCAGAGGCACTTCTGATACTGTTTTTTGTTTGTAATGCTGTGTAACAAGCTGAAAATAGGTGAAAGCAAAGTGTAATTGGTCACTTCCCTTTAAGTCAGTAAATGATAGGTGGGGCGCATGAATCATCCAAATTAAATTTTATTGTGGAATTGACATCTTGGGCTATCAGCAGAAAGAAATGGAACACAAAGGAGGACAAAGATAAGTCCATGATGGTCTGAAAATGTATATTGCATTCCTATGGTTTCAGTGTCAATCTTCCTTTTAATATGATTATTTATTGCAGATATACCAAGTATTAGAGCACCACCAGAGAACACTCCAGCAGTGACTGTTGAAGGGAACACCATTACTATTACTTGTGAAGCTGTTGGTTATCCTCCACCAACAACTGAATGGAACAGAACTGATGGATTATTAAGTTACAGAGCATCAATGAATGATAGTGCTGATATTTCTTTTGGAAATGCAACTGTGAGTGTAACCTTGACATTGACAAATGCTCGCAGAAAAGACACAGGATTGTATCAGTGCATTACTAATAATTTTATTGGTACTGATGCACGGAATATCAGCATTACAGTTCAGTGTAAGTGCAAACATCACACATACATTATAATTATGCAGCGAAATTTATGAAAGGTGTTTTCTATACACATGCAATTTACCTACATGTATACTTTGACGATCGATTGAAGAAGCTATTGACTTGAAATTGGGTCAGTATTGAGCACCAACATAGCTTAAGTAATGGGTGGAGTAAAATTCAGGCTTATATCCTTGACAACTAAGTTGTAGTATTCCAAGTTCATAGAAGTGGATGTGTGTGGAAATGGAAGATACATTGTGTAAATTCAGTCACATATTGCTCCATTAAATATTTTTTACCTACAGGCCATGTACTGTAAGTAGTTTCTCAAGCCCTTAGAGGTAGTTTGTTAGAGTATGTACATATGAAATAAAATTAATTATGACTACCATGTGCTTCATTATGATGGCATCAGAAGAAAGATTATGATCAGGAAATGCACCGTATGTACTTATGGTACATTTATCCCTTAAACATGCATGAAATGTTTGGGGAATGCGTGTTTGCACATTCCAAGCATTGATGGCAACATTATAGTGGGGTAGCTGAACTCCTTTAGCCTAAAACTACACATTGATATAAATTTTATTCATTGGCCTAAAGTTAAATAAACACTGTAACAGTGGAGACTTACTTGTTATGAAGCATAGAACAGCAGAAATCAGTGTTATCCATCGACCGATCTTCTTGTTACATGTTTAACCTTGATTGTAGGTTTAATCATGTGAGCTTTGTATGGCGTAATGCAAAATTTAATGCTGAAGTGAACAAACATTATTGTAAGTTGCAAGATATGGGTAGTTTTATAAAGGTATTTAAATATAATGCTTGTTTATTTAATGAAAATTTGATTATATGGTGAGTTCTGGCATCATGCTTTAGTGCAGATGGAAAAAGGGAAAGCCCTAGGTATCACTGTAATGCTTATTACATTATGAGTATAAGTATATGTAATAGGATGGATGGCTGTGGTATTCAGGATTAATAGTGCGAGCATTGTGAACAGGAAGGAGTAAAATAGTGCAAAGCGAAGCCGAGCACTATTTCCTTCCTGTTTACAATGCGAGAACGAATACCACGGCCATCCATCCTATTGAAAATTAATCCGACAACCATAGCAATGGTTGCTAGGCAACGGAAACAGAAAAATAACCATTGCAAAAGA
This sequence comes from Dysidea avara, assembly GCF_963678975.1. Classification (NCBI taxonomy): domain Eukaryota; kingdom Metazoa; phylum Porifera; class Demospongiae; order Dictyoceratida; family Dysideidae; genus Dysidea; species Dysidea avara. The sequence goes on from NC_089272.1 coordinate 58,807,824, forward strand.
CCAATCACACTTAGCAAACATTGCCAAGCAACCGTTGCTATGGCCTCAAAATGACTTTTACCTTAGCAATGGTTACTTAGCAACCATTGCTAAGCAACCATATTGTGTTATATCTTGGGGCATCTATCACTATGGTAACAATAGTTGTCAAGTCAGACATTTACTTCTAATATAAACACACCACACTATTTTAGCCAATCAAATTAGTAATATAGATTTTTGTCAAGGGAACTTGACAAACAAGTATAATACTAATTCTATTGGCTAATTGCTTGATGTATTTCAATATAATACGTCAAGCTGCTATTGAGAGTATTATACAGTAACACATTCAGTTGTTGGATTATGAAGTAAATTGCTTAGCCATAGTAGGTATGCTTCAAAAGTTATAGCACTTTGTTTACAGCCATGCATATTTGCCTATACAGTGTACAATATAAGGGAAAATTATTGCTTTGACAAAATGGCCAATCAAAAGTAAATTTGACTGATCATTTCTGAAATTGCATGGTCATAAAATAGAGGTGTATTATTCTGGTGTGTGAAGCACACCCCGCAGTGTGAAGCACAAGCCTTCTAGGGGGGTCTGGGGACATGCCCCCCAGGAAATTTTTGAAAAAGGATCACTCTGAGATTGAATCTGAGACCACCTTCAGCTACTTATCACTAAACTTTATACACAATACATTTTACAGAGAATTATAGTAATACATGTACAAAATTTGTATTGCTGCATAAATACTTTATAAAAAAATGATGAATCAATGTATTGTACAGCCAGTTTGTAGACTTAATGTACCTATCAATGTAATCCCCGACTACCACTAATACGGGCTGAGGTGGGGGAAGGTGGGGATTTGCAAAACTGCAAAATTACAATTTCCCACCTACTGGGGAATACTGGCGATACAAACCCCTGACCAAGTCTCGACCTGCAAACCCCGGGAATACTGGGGCTAGGAGGGGATTTGTACGGTCGTGTGGCATTGGTCTAGTGATGAGTTAGTTCGAGTGGATTCTAGTAATAGCTAGCACCCGAGACACTCCTTCCTAAACTGGAAGCACACACCTTTGCTGTCTGAGTGAATTTCTTTAGTGAAGACAAATCCTCACTACTTCGGGGAAATTTAGCAATCAATCCCCCCACCATCCCCGACCTTTCCCCACCCTCAGCCCATATTAGTGGTAGTCGGGCATTACATTAATAGGTGCATAAATGCTTTGTTACAAGTGGTGTTGAGTCAGCACAGATTGAATTATAACTGTCCAACTAGCTATTGTTAAAGTTTATCTTGTGTATAGCAATAGATCAAAAGTTACTCTCAAGCTTGCTGTGTGCAGAACGCTTTATCACCTGACTTTCATTCTACTCTCTCCAGCCAGTGCATTCTCTACACATTCTAACCATGAAATGGCCATCTTATACTTAATATTGTACCTTCACTTGGCAAACATTACTTTCTTCTCCTGGAAAGCACCACTTGCATACTCAGCTTAGTGATAGCTTCTTCACAACATCGACTGTAACCCACAATCAATAATTGGGGTAAACACGAGGTGCAGTGCTCTAGATTATGCTTGCGCATTGAGTTGATGCTTCGACGGGATTGAGACTTCATGCAGCGATTATATAGCTTCGGTAAGGAAAGGTAACGATACGACAATAATAATAATAACTATAATAATACATGTTATAAAGACTAATAATAAAGAATTACAGTTGTGAAAAATTTGATTGGCACAAAAGGCCGACCAATGGCTACATTGATCAGTTAACAGCATCACTTGGTCGGAAAATGGCTGATGGCTGACCGTTATATTGTACTCTGCTATATATAGGCTTATGCACATTTAAGGGTTAAATAGTAAGCAGAATTTTCAAGTCTGTTATGTTCCTATCATTTATTTTTCTATTAGTCTCAAATAGCCTCCTAAGTTTGTACTGAATATTGGAGAATAAGCAGAAGTTTTTATATGTATAACTTGTGACTTAAAGAGTTGACTAAATGTGACCGGATTTAGCGAAAACAACTATCAAAACAACAACTGCCAGAATAAAAAATAAGGTAACTCCAGCATGAAGTTGCTGCTCTATCAGGCCAACAATTTTGACATCAAACTTGCGTTCAACTTGTTGGTTCCTCTTTTGGTAGACTATTTTCTGGTGACCTGTTTAACCATGCCAAATGTCTGTACAGGTCTGTGAACAACAGGGAAGTGGTTAGGGGTTCATACACTCTGGACAGACGAGTAGGGAGCTGAATTTGTAATATATGTCTGTTTTTTGAGATTTCAGTCTATTCCCTGCCTCTGACGGGCTGTTTTGTGATCTGATGCCTTCATCATCCATTTTCAGTCTATCTCTTGCCCACTCCACCACCCTCCACCCCTTATTGAGGACTTGTGATACAGCAACACTGGTGACAAAAACCTATCCAAAGTGGTGGGAAACTCTACAAGGATTGCCTTGACCACCGGGTGCTCTTAAGATGGCAAAGCAATGATGCGCACAAGAAGTCATAGCAAATACAAATGACGTAACATACCATTTACTACGCAATTTGTTGTAAATCAGGCGGGGCTAATTAGGCGCTACAGCATAATAAAGTTACCAAACTTAAAAGCAGCCATGGGTAACAGGTGAGTTGTTAGTGAAAACAACAAGCAGCTGGTGTTACACAGTTCAGATGGAATGTAACTCACCTTAACAACAAATTAATAACAACCTTGACAATGTGAAAACAAGTGCCACTGTTTTGTCTCATTACAGAGCCTGTTACAAACATGGTCTTTTCTTTGTAGGTATGGGTTGAACAGCAACGAAACTTTGTAGGAATGGTAAGCAATAGTGTCTGAATAATTCTACGTATCAGTACTATCATATATCCATTTTATGGCTTGTTTGGTTGGTGTGAATGATGGAACAAGGCTCTCATCTGCTTGTAAATGCCATATTTTCGACTTGTAAATTGCTTCCACTTATTGATAAGTAGTCTAAGAGTGATTCTTGTAATAGTATGCTTTCATCATGTGAAGTATTGGAGCTAAAACTTGAGGTTATTGAGAGATAACGCGTCTTCTGTGGTCGACTAAGTACCACCGAATTCTTGCTTTGAGAGCAGTTCTACACTTTTACTCTCTACGAATGATAAAATCCTGTATGTGTAGTTTATTTGCATGCAAAATTAAGTACTAGCTTTCTATAGGCCTTAAAATTGAGTGAATGATAAGACAGAGCAGATTGTTGTCAAGAATGGGCATTATTGCGCACCTTAAAGGTTGTAAGTTGCTCCAGGCATCTTTGGTGAAACATCCATATGTGTAGCTGCAAAGGTGGGTGAGTGAGTAACAATGCTTTAAATTATTTAAATACTGAATCAACAATGCACCCATAAGGCCACCAACTGTAGATTCCTTGTTTCCTGTCATCCGCCCACATGGTAATTTTAGAGCCTTTATTATTACATTTGATAGTCACATGATCTAATTATTTTTGTTTATACTGTAAGTACGGAGTACTAGTGTGAGCAATGGTGATAACTACTCCCAGCCACAAAACTCTATACTGAAAGCCTTACGATTTGGTGACTGCATGCATGCTCATTAGAAAATGAGGGGTCTACAGCACTTCGAATCTAACCATGAAATTTGGATCATGATGAATCCCAGTGAAATCACATCTCTGCTAAATCTGAGAGAAAAGGCAATTTAGAGTTAATGGGCTTCTTTAATATCCTTGATGTATTATTGGAAAGGTAGTGAGTTTCTGATGTTGTTTAGTGCCAAAAAGCATGCACGGATAACTGCATAGTTTGAATCTATTCCAACCTCAGGCCGGATTGCAAGCATTGCATGGGTAGCCATTCGTAAACAAGATAGGGTGGTTATTATTTATTGTATTGTTAAAATTTATTATTTAATACATATACCACATCAAAAGAAAGAAATGGCATCACACATCCCAGTTATATCAATTATCGTTTGAAAAGTGAAGTATCCATTGTTCTTCCTTGTCACTTATGTTCAACCAGTTACACAGCATTATGGATCAAGAACTGTACATGTTTGAAAAGCACCTCTGCAATCAAAGTAGCCACTTGAAAAATACGGATGATTTTTGTTACAAAAGGAAGTCACAATGTGCTACCGCCAAACTAACACTTTACGCTGCCAGCAAAGATGAATGGGATATAAAGGAGGAAACTGGTAAGTCCATGAAGAATGCATTGTATGTATTATGGTATGCCAAAAGGCACTTCTCGGGCCAAGGTGATATTGAACAGTGAAAAAATCAATCTGTAGCTTTAGCTATTGTCCAGTTACGATGGTCTGAAGGCATCAATTGGTTACCCAGTCAGTCAGTCAGTCAGTCAGTCAGTCAGTCAGTCAGTCAGTCAGTCAGTCAGTCAGTCAGTCAGTCAGTCAGCCAGTCAGTCAGTCAGTCAGTCAGTCAGTCAGTCAGTCAGTCAGTCAGTCAGTCAGTCAGTCAGTCAGTCAGTCACTTAGTCAATGAGTAAAAAATTCCGTTAAATACATATAATATATATATATATATTTAATTCTGTAACAACTTGTTAAAAGCATTTCTGGTTGATCTGAAGGTTTGTTTGGTCTAAGTTTTGCCTAACCAATACTGCCTCATCATTGTCTGGGAAAAGTAACACTAGTTTTTGAGGATGATGTTTTTTCATGGGCCATGCCTACTCCTTTGTGGTCCCTACTATACAGTACTATTGTACTGTGTGATACTTTATTAGATTTAGGGACTGTTCTGTCAGAGTCTCTCGATCTTTTCAGATGATTTTTCATTTGCATTCCGTATTGAAAAGATTTTGCATTAGATAATTTACATTACATTTGCAACAATTATCTCTAGAACTATTACAGTATGATCCACCCGTATGTTTATGTGCTATGGACGATATCCGTATGACAAAATCTGATATCATAATTGACAAAATGGCCATGTTAGTGCAGGGGCTGCAGCAACTTTGGCACACACTATTCAAACTGAATGTTAACACGTTGTCAGTAGTTTTTACACATGAACCAGCATATAAAAAAGGATAACAAGTAGTACATGTACTGTGACAATGCAAAGATTACTCTAACATGAAAAAGACCAAAAATTTTGAATGCAAACACAAATGGACTTATTTGTATTGTACTATATGCATCACCTTCATCCTTTTGAATTTATTTATAAACACTATCTTGTCCAATACCTCCCTGTACAAAGTCCCCACACTAGCATGACCATTTTGTTTTGAGATGTCAGAAAAAGTCATTGCGGATATCACAGGCGGCTCCTGGATTTATAGTGACTGGTTTCTGTTCAAAAGCACAGTTAAATTTTAGGTGAAGACCAAAAAAAAAGGTTGACACACCTCTTAAGAATGGCTATTCTTCACTAAATAAAATTTGTATCACTGATAAAGCACATAAAAATCTTTATTCACAACATCATAGCTTGCCACACTACTTCTCTTAATACTGTGACTGTTATATTAGAATGACTGACTACTCTATTAGAGTATTTTGATCTAAACATGACCAGTTTCCGGAAATCTCAGAAACCGCCCCTGGATATTGTCCATTGCCAAAGTACTTTACTGGCAAAGTAGACGCATATATTTCATCACATTTACATACTCTTCTGCATTGCATAATATTGGTGAAAAAACTAAGTAATTGAGTACACTGTATGTAAGCACACCGTGTAACTATATTATTGGTTTTAAACATTAGCTATTATTCTTCACACTACATCCTGAAATTATTGTAAGGTTCCTATTTTCTGGGATGTGAAACAGACCTTGGATAGAAGTTGGCTTAATAGGAAACTGTTAAATAACAGTCGTCACTTTCCTTTGCTGATATTTACATGTACATATCTACCTCTTTAGTTTGTACAGCTAGTCAGCAATAGTTAGTGCTCTTGATGAGTTATGAAGACTTTTAATATATAAAATCACAATAATATTATCATCTGTCTCCAAACTACTGACAGGATCCTGAAGTTGCATACAGTATTTATTTCAAAATATTTTGCTTAGGATTTGCTGTTTTATTTTATAGTTTCTCCAGAAATTTTGATAGCCATTATTGATTCAACTGATGAGGGAAGAGACTTAGTAACTTTCACATGTCAAGCCACTAGTGAACCAGTTCCAACCATCAGTTGGTACTTTAATGATGCTATAATAAATGTGTCAGATACAAGCAAGTACATAATAATGCCAACATCAATTAACACAACTACTACTGATAACACACTAACAGTGTATAATCTAACATCATCTGATGTGGGAACTTACACTTGTAATGCTACCAATACACTAGGTAGTGATACCAGTCATGGTAAGTACGTAAGTGAGGTTTATACTAGAGATATGCTGCCAAGTGCTAACATCATGCATTTGTATACAATTATGTAGCTGTGTTAAGGAATACATTATTAGTAATTTTGTTTCACCGTCTCCATTGATATTTTTAAAAATTGATATTCTTAAACCTTTCTTATACAAATTCTGTTGCTCCCACAATAATGTATTGAGATATAGAAGTCTTAGCTACACATTTTTGAAGAGGTGATCTCACTCAATAAAATTTTCTAGTATTATGTAATAAGTCAATTATTTTTCACAGTTTGTTTGGCTGGTATGGAATATCGGCTGTGTGGTTGGCACACTAGTTGTGATACTCTGAGAAGTGTCATGAGTTGTAGGAATTCAACTTGTGTTAGTGGGTGTTTCTGTACCGATGACAGAGTCCTGGATGGTGGATTCTGTATACATCCCCAGTATTGTCCAAGTAAGTAATAGGTGTGATAATAAAAATACATAATATTATAGTATTACTTCAGCATTTTGCTTCATGCTATTTTAATTTAGTTTCACCAAACATCACTGATCCGTCTGAGGATTATTCAACAATTATTGATGAATTAGAATCCAGAACCTTTCCATGTGAAGCATTAGGTTATCCTCCACCAACAATAGAATGGAGTAAGACTGATGGAGCTTTAAGTGATAGAGTATCAATGAGTGATAGTGTTAGTGTTCCGATTGGATATGGAAATGTGACTAGTGTCAGAAGAACATTGACAATAACACGTGCTGATATAAATGACATGGGAGAATATGAGTGTACAGCTAATAACAGTGTTGCCAGCACTTCCAGATTCTTTACACTTTCTGTACATGGTATGTTAGCTAAACATTGTGGATGCATAATGTGACCACATTTACTTTTGTAATAACACACAGAGGATTTTCACACACATCAATTTTACCAACTGTTGACTTTACATAGGTTGAAATAAATTATCAACTTGAAATTTAGTCATCAGTGTCCAGTAACATAGCTTTTAAGAAGAGAGAATTTTCAGATTGATATCTTAGTTAACAGCAAGTCAAGTTTCATATGTGTGATGATCATTTTTGCAATTTCAGGCACATAATCTGTATACTAGTTGATTATTATTCTGGGGCGGATCCAGGGGGGGGGGGGGGGGGTGGGGGGGCTTTGGGGGCTGAAGCCCCCCCCCCCCCCCCCCCCCACCCCCCCCCTTTATATTTAGGCTTTACTTGATCAATATACTGAGTATTATAATGAAATTTTGTCTTAGCATAATTATATGATCACTAATAATACAAATACTCATAAAACCACCTTATAAACATCTTTCCAAGGTATTATCAGTGGATTTATGCTAAAGTTTATGCAACAAGGACCCGGATCAGCATTGGAGGTGTACAAGATCGAGATACTCTAATAGAGCAGTCAGCTAACTACTCTAATAGAACATTCACTAGAAACGTGTAGTTGGTTCTGTTATGGAATTTTTCCAAATCTGCCTGCACCTATGCATACAATGTAGTGCATTGGTCTGTTTAAAGGGCTTCATTCATCTACTTGTGTAGTTAATATGTATGGCAATACTTAATTTGCTCTCAGATTCAATCTTGTATTGTTCAAATTTCAAAATTTTCCACTTTCAACATTCTTATTCTAACATGCACCTATTTAGTGTTGTGCAATTGTGAGAGGAGTACATCATGTACTTGGTTGTCTGTACCTACCTAAACTTTTCTATTAACAAAATGCTTCAGAGAGCCACACCTATAATCTAAAGGCAGTATATAAAATATCTACAGGTATGAATTTTATGTGGAAATGTCTCCAAATTGCAGTATTTTAGCATCTATTTTTCAAATTTTTCCTGGGGGGCATGCCCCCAGACCCCCCTAGTTCCAGCATGCTGCTTTACACACCTATACCCAAGAGATTAGTACCTTGAGTTAGCCCCCCCCCTTTTATAAATCCTAGATCCGCCCCTGTTATTATTGCCCTTAGTGCACCAGCTTTCAGTATCTTAGACAATACCTATAGTAGTAAAGTAGTACACACTCATTGTCATGACCATGAAGCACATGCAGTAATTTGTTTACCATAAAGTCTGGTTGTTAAGTACACACACACACACACGCACACGCACACGCACACGCACACGCACACACTCACACACACACACACACACACACAATGTATACATATATATATATATATATATAATTATTATATATATTAAGCACATATTATTTGTAAAGTACTCACTTGGTTCTTGTACTTAATTATGGTTGATAAGTGCATGTGGGTGAACACAAAGATCTGCAACACATCCATCACATCCAACTAACAACTCTCTTACCATTGTGTACATACAGTAGTTGTATAATGATCTTGACCCATCAACTGATAGTGTATGGTCATCTCCACATCCAGCTAGTTCTGGAGTCTCTACCCCCTTGTAGTCTCAATATACACTGATTTTGAATGCCATGTCACCAGTGTCATTAACCCAGTCACCACTTTGTGAGTCTGTTGAGTGGCAATGTAATAGCAAACAGGCAGTATCCTGTTGCTCCTCAGCTCTCTATGCGAACTTCTGCTTCTGTTTTGGACAGTCTTGAGAAAAGTGTCCAGCTAGAGCCAGTGCTTGTACCTGACTTCCAGGTACTTTCCAGTGCCATGTCACTAATGTCCAAGTCACTTTCAAACTTCCCTCTCCTTTGTTTTTCACCCAGTAGTGTTTGGTTCACAAATATTAAGTAAGCCATTATTGTCTCCTCAAGCCAAGGGTGCTGTCTTAGTAGACTTTTAAAGAAAGCATGCTGCAAGAATAAGATTTATGCACATTTTTAATGATTGCTTAATAAACAGGATTTGGATTGATATTACTAATATGCCATCTGATTCATCTCTTCATAAAGAGTATGAATATCTGTACCGTGAAGTAAACACAAGTCGTGTGTGTTTGTTTACATTGTAGGGTAAATATAACTTTACAATATATGATGCCATTTCTAAGCTAAGATGTATGCAGCTACTGTGTATTAGGCCAAGGTTTTGCACATTTAGGTTGAGCCATGACACTGTATACGATTAGGCAGCATAATGTACTTGAGGTTGCAGTACATTAGTAATCACCTACAGCATTTAATATATTATTATATAAACTGTATGCAAACTTCCCTCTAGCAAAACGTATACACTATAATTTATTAACAACTGCACTGTATCTAGATAATAAGAGCACAACCTTTAGGCATACTTTTGTAATTAATATGCTGAAACCCTTCATCTACATTGTTTCAAACAAATTGTGTAAATATGGTATATGCACAGTAGTATGCATTTTTATAATTATGCAGTGTTTAAGTTTGATTATTCAAATATTTATACCTATAGGTGTGGTGTGCAATAACATCACTGTACCAGAAGACTCTGTAATATCAAACTGCACATCTGGTTTATTGGGATTTGGCCGTGAAGGAGATCAATGTATTATTAGGCATTATAACTATAGTGAATTGCGGACTTGTCAACAGGGAAGAAATTGGACATCTACTACTAGTAAGCATATACATGGTGTGTACAGTGAAACCTCATTAATAGGGCCACTTACAATAATGGACAAAAATATTTGGCTCCCTGATTGACAAGGTCACATCGTATGTCTTGGACCTAGTAAAAGTTGCCACTATAATGAGATGGTTTTATTAAAGAGGTAGTCTGTAAGTAAGATTTCATTTATAATGTGAATTAAATACACTACAGCAATCTGTAATACTTGTCTCTGTATGCACAAAATTAATGTAAGTGTACATTAATTCTAGTTGCTGCAAAATGCAGCTACCATACTTAAGCTTTTTTGCAAGCTCCTCTGCAAGGTATTGTACAGTGGGTTAGTATACTTAACACCTCAAATTTCCCATGAATTTTATAATGACAGTATGTAGTTTATTGAAGTAATAAAATAGAATCTTGCTATTAAACAGAACACTTGTGTATAAGCGTATCACAGCTCCACAAAACCCAGTACATATCATGTATACCGTAACTGCACATGACATCACCTTTATTAAGTGGGATTTGCAAATAAATGATGTTTGATTGTTTTTTTTCATTTTAATGATCATGACATCAATGTGGAGGTAAAAATACTATAAGTGATATCCAACTCTTAATTGCTTTGCTTTCTTTTGATTTTTGTGGATTGACAATAGTGTAATAATATTAGGAGTCCTATTGGTTCAGTGGCAGATCCAAGGAGAGGCATAGGGGCACGTGCCCCCCCAATAAAAATACAAGATCAAGATACTCCTATAGAGCAGTCAGTTAAATTCTCTAATAGAACAATCACCACAATAATATTTAAGAATTGTATGGACCACCACAGTTTCAAAAACTGGCATTATTCCATGGGTAGGCCTGAGCCTATTATGCTTTACAAATTGCCTGTTATGCTTTTGAGCAATGCTCCAAAGTTTCCTCTATTATGGAGAGTGTATAAACAGTGGAATGGAATACTGGAATGGTGGAATGAAATTTTTTAAAGTTCCATATCATTTTTTACATCCAAATAAGTACAAATCCTCCCCTTATGTAAGGAAATAAATAGGATTTCCCTTGAAGTCAGCTCTTTTAGCATAATTCACCTCACCATAGCCAAAGTTTACCAATATAGCAGTGTAAAGTCAGTTATGAACATGCACAATAGCAGTTTATTGAGAATACCAAGAAGACTCCTGACTTAACCCTTGTTCCCAAATGATAAAAGTTAGCTAGCTGATTGCACAAATGCACTGTAAAAGTACATTTACTGTATAATGAAGTATTCATTTATTTATTATCAACTTTATCAGTTAGGCACTGAAGGGCAAACACAGAACTTCAAGGCAGAGCCTGTACGAGGTGTTTTCAACTAACCTAGGAGCCTAAGCGAAAATCTTTTGGAAAAGTGAAATGCGACTATCTTGTAAGCATTTACAATGAGCCTTTTCCACAATTATGTCAGAAATCAAAATTTAAGCCAAAGTTCATTGTGGCAGTGCCACATTGCACACTGAACTGAACCACAGTTAGAAGTAATAAAGTATCGAGTTATAAGTCATACAAGTGTTATGGTGATGAAAAGTATGCTACAAGGGGAATACTATTTATTTGCTTACATAAGGGGAGGAGTTGTACTTATTTAGATGTAAAAAATGACATTGAACTTTAAAAAATTCCATTCCACCATTCCAGTAGTCCATTCCACTGTTTATACACTCCCCCTATTATGCACCAATTATGCCCAGTTGTGTCCCATTATGATCCAAATAATATGTTCATATATAATTAAGTTTTTGGCTTGACTGCTCTATTAGAGTATCTAATGTACAGGTTTTTATCGCGAGGACTTTAATGTCGCACTTTGGGTGCATTAAAATTTGCGACATATTTTATCATGTGGAGTTTTGTTTATCACTAGGTTTTTAGCGCCTGTAGAACTATCGTGTTCAGCAAACCAGGTGCTTGTTTGTGTACACAACAGCTTGCTGATTGTTTTGTAATGGTCCCCTACACAACACGTGGTTCTTCACCAAACATCGCTGAATGCGACTGCCCTACCTGTTTCCTGGCGAACTTCAGGCAACTGCATCAATTCATCGTGGATACAAGCATAGAAACAAAGAAAACAAATTTCACTACTTCCCATGTCTTATGCGAACACTTATTACGAGTTAGGAATTTAATGTTGCAAATTTGTCACCTCATGAGATTAAGTGTTGCATGATTTATTTTTGCAGGCAAATTTGTCCACAAGAAAAACCCGTTATACGGTATCTATGAAGACTGTTCTATTAGAGTTTATTGATCTTTAACTAATCTTTTCTTACAACATAGCTGTCAATCTGATTTTTACCGTGTTTGCATACTATCCCATTCTGCATCTTGCAAAATATGCAGAGTTTCAGCTTCTCTGATAACCAATGCACAAAAGTTGTATCTATTCTACTGGCATTATGCTCAATGCTTTTAGCTACCTAATATGCCCCAAATTATGCTGACATACATGTAATTGGCACAGGCTTATCCTTGGGAACATTTTGCCACTAATTGTCTGCTAGGAATTTTGCAGATAAAATGCATGCTCCTTTGTATGTCATTCTGTATGACAACTGGCTCATTACTGAACTACTGATGACTGTCACTAATACCTACCACTCTTGATCAATGGAGATCACTTAGCATAATTTATTACTTTTATTTACATAAACTACTCTTCATCAAAAATTTTGGGAAATTTACAAGTGTTTTAATGCTTTTGCATTGTTTAAAGACTAATCACAACATGTACTAAAGACCTAACGGGTTTAAGCTTTGTTTTTTTTGTATGATTCTTCACTTTATCATGTCATTTATAACATTGCAAGGGATACATTATGATTATACGTTAGACCAGTTGTAAATACAGTACATTGTTTGTTGAGTGCTTATCATTAGATTATCACATTACACATACTTTTGTGCCACATACTTTACATGTACGTACATACGTATGTATGTGTAACTGAGAATACAGACGCTATACTTGCAATTGACTGTACCTTTTCTTAGTTCCTAGTATAGAAGCAAATGCTCGACAAATTCTGGTATTGGATGGAGATGAAGTTAACTTGAGATGTACTCCATCATCACCTGATATATCAATAACTTGGTTATTTAATGGAGTAATAATCTCAGATGGAAGGATCAGTTTATCCCCACCTAACCTAAATCACATGATGACAATCAGTAGTTCTACTGTTTCTGATAATGGAGTGTACAAGTGTCAGTTTGTTACTACTGTGTTCCAACTTATCATCAGTAGGGAAATAAATTTAACTGTTAATGAAGGTACAGTAGGTTCCATACAGCATATTACAACCTGATATACTGTGCATGTACATGCATTAAATGTAACACTTATTGCATGTATGTGTTGAGATTCTAGCTTGGAAACATTTTTTTCTGTGTATATAGAGTCACTATGAATAAAAAGTTTCATATATCCCAAACTCCATGCATTACTGAGACAATAATTATTAGTTGCAAAATTAATATAATACCTAATTATATAGTCAATTATTATTGGCTACCTCACCCAGTTTTTTACTTTGCCTAGGATTTTGGCATTTATGCATGTGCATGTTTCAAGTTTTGTTAATACTACATATAACCATCAAGCCTCCTATTAAAGTAGATTTAAAGTGAATTGTATCATGAATTTGATACCTATCAGTGCAACAAGAACATTATAAAAACTTACTTGTCTTAACTGTCAGTGTTGTTGCTTTATACAACCCATACAGTATATATTTCCACACACTCACCTTCTAGAAATTTTGTTGTGACGTACATGAGGGTAACTTAAGTTCATTGTTATCTAATTTTGTCTATTTGTCCACAGCATGTGATTCAGAATATAGTGGTGGAATAGTGTGGCCTAGAAGACAAGCTAATAATTTGGTCAGGATTAGGTGTTCAGCATTGCATTCAAGTTTCAGATCAGGAGTTTACATTACTCGCATGTGTTATTCCAATGGAGAATGGGGTGGTGTGAATATGTCAGCTTGTACTATGAGATTAGATGCAAATCCGCTTGTACTGGTTGAGACAAATAGTGAAGTAGATGCAACAATGTTAACTAATCAGGTACATAAGTAGTGTAAATATAACATATGCAAGCAATGAAAATTGTCATTACAAAACACATAAGTACAGAAAATAGAAATAAGGATATTAATCTCTTGTAAGCTGAATTAGTGCCAAACAAATTCACCTTAATTGTCGTTATTAAATTTTTTGCCATTAACCTTTCATCACAAATGATGAGCATTTTGCTTGGCACAGCAACTGCTTCGACACATGCATCGGTTAGCGAGATAATTGTCTGACGTCAAAGGAAGGTAGACAGACAGATGGATTTTCAACTTTATAGATTAATATAATTATACTAGTTTGCAGACTTTTTGTTATAGCATAGCTATGCTCTACACGTGTGGTAGTAATGCTTGGTATGGTTTCCTTGTATGAAGGAGAAGACAACCATGAAATTGAAGATAAAAGGAAAGGCTAAGCACAGAAGGCAAAGACCAGAAAAGGTACATGCTTGTTATTGTGGTGTGAAATGGTTACTGTGTGGGCCTCTAGCCTTGCAAGTGTAGTCAGGCAGGCAGGCAGGCAGGGAGGCAGGCAGGCAGGCAGGCAGGCAGGCAGGCAGGCAGGCAGGCAGGCAGGCAGGCAGGCAGGCAGGCAGGCAGGCAGGCAGGCAGGCAGGCAGGCAGGCAGGCAGGCAGGCAGGCAGGCAGGCAGGCAGGCAGGCAGGCAGGCAGGCAGGCAGGCAGGCAGGCAGGCAGGCAGGCAGGCAGGCAGGCAGGCAGGCAGGCAGGCAGGCAGGCAAAAAATCAGATTATGGACACATCTGGCCATTAGTGTTTTCTTGTTTAATGTTGTTAGATGGACTAAGAATATTCTGTGAAGTGTATATCACTAGTATATTAAAAATTATAAATTTAAAAATGAAGTAGGGTTTCAAGCTATAAAAAGTAGTAAAACAAGATATGAACAATGGTAGCTATTACAGCATAGCTCAGTGGGAAATCCCTACTTTGACATTGAACACAAAATAATTGTTATACGATGCCAAAGTAGGGATTTGACACTGAGCTATGCTGTAATAGCTACCATTGTTCATATCTTGTTTCAGTACTTTTTATAGCTTGAAACCCTACTTCATTTTTAAATTTAATATACTAGTTTGTTTAGTTTTTTTTGTTGAAGCATACAGCTAGCTATAAACATGCGACTGTTTTATTAGGGTGACTGCTGTATTAGAGTATCTCTAGTTGGCCTGCGAAGATGTGTGCTTGCCCCAAAAAGGAGTGTGGTCATCGTGGTTTCGATCGATTATTAGACTAGAGTATCTCGAATCAGCCTGCCAACTTGAAGGTGTGTGGTCACACAGCTAGCATAAAAGGGGCATGGTCATCCAGGTCTCGATCGATAGATCGATAATACATAGAATAAAGAATGGGCGTGACCTATCGTGGAGCACTGGTACCTCCGTACAGTCAGGGGAAATACAGTAGCATAGTCTAAGCGCCTTAAATAATTTTGTAGCGTCTATTACACTGCTTAAAGAAAGTGTTGATATGGAAAATTAACACCTCGGTATGGTTTCGTTGGATGAAGAAGAAGACAAGCAGTCTGATTGAAGATAAAAGAGAAGACATGGCACACAGGGCGTACACTTGTCGGAACCCCAAAAGGCACATCCCACCTGTGAGTTTGTTGTTGTGGCGTAAAATGGTGACTTTGCGCTGCTTCGTTTGGGCTCTAGGCTTGCGGCTGTGGTGAGTGAGTGAGTGAGTGAGTGAGTGAGTGAGTGAGTGAGTGAGTGAGTGAGTGAGTGAGACGAAATTTTGAGTTTTGACGATTTTTTTAGAATCCTATATCCGGCCGCCAGTAAGTGTTTTCTTGTTTTTAACGCTACATTTGATGTTAGATGGACTAATATTATTCCGTAAAGGTGATTTCATCGTGTAAGAAGTTTCTAAGCTGGTTTTTAAGGGCAGTATTTTGGGTGCCGCACGTCACTTTTGATGCAAACCCTACTTAAACAGTACTACCGTACTGTTTGGCACTACCGTACTGTTTGATACATGTATTTCTAGAATGAATTTTTAAATTTACAATATTTTAGGGGAAAATGTTTAATAATAACAATTGGTTGACTTTTAATGATCTGTACTTTTCTCCACTGCCATGGTGGCTGTTACTAAGACTGTAATAGAACATACACTTTAATATCAAACAGTATGGTAGTAATGTTTTAGTAGGGATTCCCCAAAAATGATGAGTATTGGGTAAAATGCTGTCTTCAAAAATCATCCTAGAGACATCTTTCACCACGAAAATCACCTTTACAGAATAATAGCAATTCATCTAACATGAAATGCAATGTTTAAAACAAGAAAACAATTACCGGTAACCGGATATAAATTTTAGAAAAAATCGTCAAAACTTGAAATTTGGTCTGCTTCACCCACTCACTCACTGACCACAGTCGCAAGCATAGAGGTGCTACAATAATAAACACACCAGTGGGATGTACCTTTTGGGGTTCCAATGAGTGTAGGTGCTCTGTGCCTTGTCGTTTCTTTTAACTTCAATCAGGTTGCTTGTCTTCTTTATCCATCAAAACCATTATCGAGGCATTGATTTTTCATATCAACACTTTCTTTTGGGAGCATATTTAGTCTCCATAGAATTACTTCAGAGCTGGACTTCAGTAGCGCTTCAGTCCCGGTGCTACTATAAGTGGCATACTAGCTACTGAAGATATTTGCAACTTTGTGTAATTGGAATCCCATTCGATATAAGTTTGAGACCACACCCATAGATAAAACATTTAGGTGGACTAATGATAAAGTGTGAATACCACACCTGTTAACAAATCTAGCTATTTACTTAACAGTAAACAAGATGACCTCACCCCTTATTGGTCTAGCTACTGTAGTTGCACACCCCTAAGTTGATTCGAGATACTTTAATAGAATAGTCACTCTAATAAAACAGTCATGTATGATGTTCTAATAGAACAGTCACGAGTTAAACTTTAACTAGCTGTGCTACAACAACAAAAAAACTAGTATATATTTTTTTAAATTGTGAATTTGAAAATGATGTAGAGATCTTGTAATAAAAGTAGTGAAGCAAGAGATGAATGATAGTATTACAGCATAGCTGGGTGGGAAAATCCCTACTTTGGTACATTAACTAGTTCAATATCAAAGCAGGACTTTCCCACTGAGCTATGCTGTAATACCATCATTCATCTCTTGTTTCACTCCTTTTTATTGCACAGATCCCTACTTCATTTTTAAAATTCACAATTTTTAAAGTACTAGTTATAATAAGCTACTTATAACCAAGTAATAATCAATGGATGTGATTACTTTTAGATCACTAACATACTAGAAGATAACAACTACAATATAGTAACTGCCGATCCTCGGATCCCCCAACCATCCAACATTTTGGAGGTTTTGGTGACCATCAGTGATAATACAATTGCTGGTAACATCAGAGATGTTATTCTGGAGAATCTCGCCTATCAAGTGTCACATATTACAGTATTTCTACCATCATGTAAGTTGAGTTGTCATACACACAGGGAAGTATTAAAAGCTATACATATAACCACTTCATGGATTTATTTATAAATACATCTCTAGCATAGCTTTGTGACTGGATCAGCAGCAAGCCAGCATACATGTATATGTGACTTGATAGTGCAAGCTTAACTTTGATGGGGAAAAACCATAATGCGTGCACTGCATGTAAATTATCAAAATATTCCATAAACTGGTGAAGACAAGCTATTAAAATAAAACCTGGATATCTGCCTACTCGAGATATTGTCAATATTTTCGGTTCTTTGTAGTATATCAAAGAAACATAAGATAAGACTATTTATTTATGCTTTGTTTGAAGGACAATTATGTAGCATCTCCTTGATCTGCTTTCACTCATATTACGTATATGTAGAGAGGTAAGGAATCCTCACCCAACAATGAATTTGCTTGTGCATAGCAAATGTGGTGGCACAACTGTCAACTTTATATAGGATATCATTGCAATCGTATAAGCATTATTTTTATTTAGCAAGATATTACATTCTTATAATCAGTGTACCAGATAATGTTTTCAATGTTACTACTAGTAGCATTCTGTAACTCCAACAGTTCTCAGAACCTGAAACTTCACCAGATTGTCCCTTTGACTAAAGATTTTATAATAAACAAGTCAAAACCTGCGCTTCTTTGTCAGTTTTTGGCAGATCTGGTCACACATACACACGAATATCATACATTGTGTGTTATATCATTACTGTAGATCAATGTAGCTGTAATGAGTCAATTCCAGTAAACAACTCAGTGAACCACATCTGTATTGGACCAAGTGTTAGACCTTGTATCATAAATGGCGAAGGCTTCCAGGTAGAATTTGTGTTGTGTTATATAGTTACTGTATATCTGGTACATGTATAGAATCATATGGTACGTGTGTATATACAGCTTATACAGTATGTAACTGGTTAACAGAGAACTGCAGTTCAGATTACTGCAGCAAAAAAATCTAAGGACATACACATGAGAAGGCTAAAGTGGGAAGTCTGAATCATGATAATAAAAATAATTAATGCTGTTGAATACAGATGATGCGTTATGATACAAATTGAAATGTAAATTTGTTTACATGGACAACAATTTGAACTCCGACTTTTGACTTTTTTACAGTTTATAGCTTCTTCAATACAAGCACAAGGAATTTCAAATTTGATCAGGGTAAAAGTAGTGAAACAAGGTAGGTAGGTCACCTAGATGTGTATGTAGATATACTAGTGGACATTTAATCCCTACACCCATTTCTGTATTAGGGATTAAATGTCCACTAGTATAGCTACTGGTGTACATAATTATGATGGTGTACATAATTATGATGGTGAACCCAAAAATGGTGCCAGACTAAACGTTTTCATTTGGACACATGCCCTAAACTGTACATTGCTGAAGTGGCTATTGTACTTCATTTTCAGTTATGTTCAGTTACACAGTGGTACAAAAGAACAGAATAATATACACAATCAATCCAGTCACTACGGAAAATATGAACAATTGCCATTACAAATGTGGGAAAGCCATCATGCGCTACAACAAATTGACATCTTGTGATATACCAACTAAAAGAAATGGGATATATACGTACAAAGGAGGACAATGGGTTACATGCATTGTGCGTACTACAGTATATCAAAGGTACCTGTCAAGATGACATGATGTTTAACTATCAGTAAAAAAAATTAAGCCTGTAGCCTTAGCCATTATGGAATTACACTTATCTGAAGACATCAGGTAGTTAGTCAGTAGAAAGTTCCACTGAATTGTTGTTGCTTTTTTAAAATTTCATAGCAACCTATTGTAAGTGTTTTGGGTCATACTGAAGGAACTTTTGGGCTTACCAATACTGCCAAGGTGCAATGAAGGTATTGCAAGGCTGTTTTCCATGAGAAAATGTAAACCTCCTTAATTATACAGTACTACCATACTTTGTAAATGCACTTTGCAAGGCAAGATGCAGAATTTCACCTACCATACACAGCATTTCATATTTCACATTAATGTAGTGTAATGAACCTACATATGCTGGTAATGGAGAAAGATGCGGATTAGATTCTGACAGTGATGGATACCCTGATGTTCAGTTGGACTGTACATATACAATTCCAAACACAAGCTGTGAAAGAGTAAGCACAGTACTCATAGATAGCAAAGTACACCATGTGTGTTATACACTTACTGTATAGATCATTTGTGTATCACTTATTACCCAAAAGCTATACTTTATACAAACTGGCAAAAATGAAATAGACCCATACTGCCCTCATCCTGAAAGCTATGAAGCTGAAACCACTATCTTTCATTCAGTGGGCTTGAAATATTCAGTTTGAAGCAATAAGAAAATTGGGTAACATACAACTCTAAGTTAATACACAAAAATGCAATCATATTTTATTTAAAAAGTTCATACACCACTTTAACATGGGCGTTCAAAGGCACCGCTCAGAGTTTAACTCGCATATTCACTGGGCAATATCTAGATATTATACAACCAGGCAATATCATGGGAACGCAGTTTGTTGATGCCCAACTAGTTCAAAGATTCGAAAAGTTTTCAGTTGTTTTATTGAGTAAGTGACCTGGAGCATTTTATTGTGGATTTTAGTTCACACATTAGGCAAGGCTCAGTGTTGTTTCTAAGTTTAAATGATTTGACAGTAACTAGACTACATTCTAAAACAAATGATCTGTAAAATGATCACTTGGGTGATGCGTGGATGCGTATTTCTACCCACTGTGTGTCAGCCTTTGAGCAGACCTCGAAACAAGAAGAGTATGACAATTAGGTGAGTAGCTTATAGTCCTAAGTACTTAAACTTTATGTATTAACTTATTTACTGCCACAATAGCAAAGGTTTAATGTAGTGTTAAAAACTTATATACTTTAAAATCAATCCCACAATTGAAAGTTCCTGGCATACATTGAAACATAATGACTAACGTTCTGAGAGCTATTTGCCCACGCAATTGAAACAGCAATCAATCATCATCAGATTTTAGTGTATAAAACAAATGGGGTGAGTGCTCTGTAATTCTTTCACCTGTCAGGTGAGTGTGCCATGAGTGATATATGTGGTCCGGTCTGGGAAAACCGGACTTATTGCCTATTTTAAAGTATTGAGAAATGCCAGTGTTAAGTATTTAGTGTGTTTTAGCTTGCCAATGGTTGAAGCTATGTATACCAAATTTTCTCATGTTTTACACCAATTCCTTACCGTCCAGAGCATCCACTGTACAAGTAGCCAGCAGCTAAGTTTCATGTCATTTTACATAGTTTTTGAACACACTGTAGGTTGGCTGTATCAGGTAAGCTCCAAATGGAGTGGGAGGCAGGGGCCCAGAAGGAGGGCAAGGGATCGATCTAAAAATTGAAGAGGAACACATAGGGATGAATTAGGCCACGTTATGGGCCATTCATGTCTCAAAAATGAAAGGAAATTCACAGCACAGCTCTTTAACACCACATGCAGAGCTGTACAGCCACATACAGCCATCCCCAGTCTTACCATAGCTCCATAGAGGCCCCACACCACACATATGGATGTATGGATCACCACTGGGCTTGGGAAAAGCAGCCAGCAAAAGCAGGCCACTCAAATCTAGCTGATTCTGATTGTGAAATATGATAGTTTATTCATGCAGGTTTGTGTTCTTGGTGAAAAATCAAAGCTTGCATGGGCGATAAGACTGGTTTTCCCAGATATAGTCACATATATCACCGATACAATGACTATGTCGGGAATTTTACTGATATACACCCTTACCTCTCAGGCCTGTGGCCCTAAGAGTTTGGGTGTATATATCAGCAAAATCCCTTACAGGCATGGTGTAACTATTACAGATGTATCTCATTCTCTATCTCTTAAAGCAAAGATATTGGAATCACTGGTCAGGAGTTCATATGAGATAAGGATTCTGATAATATACTGTGTGATATTATAAAGTATTAAAAAGTAAACAAGATAGTGGTACACATATTTCGATCCATGTGCATAGTGATAACTAGTTAACTTATGTATGTACAGTATGTTCTAGTTATATCATGGTATGAGTATGATATCATAGTTATTACACGAGTTTGAGGCGAAGTCGATGACGAGTGTTAATAACTATGGATATCATACGAGTAAACGTGATATAACTGGCTTGTACCATGACTCACCACACTGGCAGACTGGACTCACGGGTTGTGCTGAAATAGCTTCTTAAACCCATTATCTCTTGTATTACTGCTGCTACTCCTCTTCCTTACAAGTCACAAGTCATGCATGCACTAATTTATTAGAATAAAGTTACATAAACATGTGTATCCATGTGTACTAGTCTACCTGGTACTAGTAATGTGCTGTAGCAATAGAAGTTAGTTAAACCTATGGTTGAAGCATAGATTCATTCCTTGCTCCTGCAGTACTTAGCACGAAGCCAACTATCTTTGCTTACCTGGCGCTGTGTCATTGACACCTCACTTTGACTCATGTTCAAACTGCTAGCTAAGCATGGCCCAACTAACAACCAGTGGTGTATCTTAGTTATACCATGGC
The DNA here is from genome assembly GCF_963678975.1 of Dysidea avara. NCBI lineage: Eukaryota > Metazoa > Porifera > Demospongiae > Dictyoceratida > Dysideidae > Dysidea > Dysidea avara. The sequence continues at coordinate 58,829,920 of NC_089272.1, forward strand.
GGCACACTTTGATCTGTCCACTAGGGACCCGCCGATTATGCTCATTATTTTACCTATTATGCTATGCTGCACTGCTCAAAAATTTACCTAAATTAATGCTCAATATTTACCTATTATGCTCAAATTATGCTCAATATTTTTACCTCAGTTCCCATGTATTTCTAATAACTTTGCATTTTATGGAAAAGCAGTAAGTGGTTGAAGCACAGACTTTAAATCCTTGCTTGTCAAAATGCATGTCACAGAAAAGATCGATATACTCTAATAGAACAGTCAGCTACCTGATAATTTTATTAGAGTTACTGACTGTTCTATTAGAGTATATTGATCTTTTTGTTGGTTATGTATTTTGATAAGCAAGAATTTATAGCATTGCACAAGTTTTCTGCCTATTATGCTAGCATTATGCTCAATGCTTTCAGGCACCTATTATGCTCATTATTATGCCAGCATAATCGGCGGGTCCCTACTGTCCACACACCATGGTACAAGTGTGGTTAGCCATGAATCCTCGAGTCTTGCACTAAGAGTATATAGGCCTGAGTCAAATACACTCAAAATTTTTCCCAAAATGCTTTCGGGGATTTCCCAAATTTTTCACCCATTATGCTCTTGCAGTATTCCTATTATGCTTGCATTATGCTCCTAAGTTAGCAACATTTACTACAATTATCTTGGAACATTTTAGTCAGTGAATGATTTATTAGAATATTTCACCATAATTACCCAAATGTCCCATGGTCTCATCAATCTCTAGCTCAGTGTTTGAAATACCCTTACCATCATGGTCATTTTAACCATCTGTGGTAAAATTAACTATCGTCACAAAATATTTGTTTATTTGTTTGTTTGTTTACATTAAATAATGAGTCAGTCATCACTAGTAATAACATATATTAACCCATTAACCGCCACTGCCGCCATATAGTGGCTTGGCATCATAACTCACTCTTAGAATAAACTTTAGCCTTGTAATAACTTGTAAAACATGTTAACGTTTCATAGCAAGATGTGCTAGTACTGAAATGGACATGCCCATAGAGGTCCCGTTTTTGGAATAATTGGATCCTTCCCAGACTAGTGCGCGTTTGTTATGTAATAGCGTAAAGTGTAACCATTGCCATATTAAATTGTTCCTTGAGTTGAAAACAAGTAGCTAATAACAAAAAAGTGTTATACATCAATGGAGACAGGCAGTCAACTGCTTTATCCCAGACGCTATATGGTGGTCATGAGTGCAGATGCGCATGCATAACAGCAAAGATAGGACAAACACGAAGAAACCAGCCATGGAATAGATTACACTGTAAGTAAACTATATAGAATAGTTCTTTGGAGTGTAATACACATAGGTGAATAGTAAGTTGGGGTTCCGTTTTTTGTTCGGGCTGGTTTTTACTGAAATTTAGACTTTGTTGTTTGATAACTTCATTGCAGTTACTGTTATGTACTAAACAAAAACGACACAGTTGACCTCCTTAGTTGTTAGACATATGGTTACTAAGTAGTTATGTGTATTGGATGGTTGGTATGATGCAATTCGGCAATTCAGCCAGTGGTCTTGGAGAATTTGGGTGTCAATGGGTTGACACATATTCATGATAATTGTTACATACATACTGCATCCTAATACTTTAAACATAATCTTCTAACCTTATACAGTTTTCGAATTGCATAATTATAAAACCTATGTTCTCCATGTTCACTTTTGATTGCATATTAACCACTATAAATTTAACCATGTATCTGGTCATCTAAACTTCACTATAGTAGACTTGACAATGCAAATTGAAATCACCTAATATGTTAATTTGACACATCCTAAGTGAACTGTTAAGTGCTTGTTTCACAGATCATTCGTCTTAGTTTAATTACTGTTAATAATCTAAATCTAGTAACTACACTGAGCTTAGCCTAACTTGTAAACCCAAACCCATAATTAAATGCTCCACTATAATGAGTCAAAGTGTATTGCATATTTGAACTGGTTGGGCAGTAAAGCCATGAGTAAACTGCATTCCCATGATATTGCCCAGGTAATATCTAGATATTGAGCGGCGGCTTTGAACATCTACGCTAAAGTGGTATATGAATCCCATAATCCACCTTGTTGTCTATATTATATACAATCTGCAAAGAACCATGTATACGTATATAAGAGGCAACTAATTTGAGTGTACTATAAGCAGCTGGTGTTTGCATCTCAAACCATACTTGTTCTGTTATCAAGCATATGGTATATATTTCCTAAAATTAGTTGCATTCATTTACATGTATATTACAGGATGCTTGCACATTTATCTACAGTCCTGGGAATAATAACACTGATGAACTTTGTACTGCACATGAGGAGTTAGGTAAGCATAAAATTTGCAAGTTCATTATGTGCCTGATATGCACGTTATAATACCATTATGGATTTTGTGGTGTGTCCACATACAGTTTGTACATACATAATGTGTTGTTCGTTCCCATAATGCAGTTATTACATATAATTCAATGTAATTATTATGTAGTTTCATTATATGTGGTACCTGGGAAGCCATGCCTTCACCTTCCTTTTGTTTGTCAATAAGAATCTCTGTAATACAGAACAGTTTTAATGTATTTTTATCTCTAAATAACTGTGTGTAGTCCTTGTAACAACCACATGAAAGTAGTCAAAATATTCTCTCAATCTAGACATTTTTGCGGGTTCCAGCCACAATAACTTTGTGTGCCACAAACCGGCTGTGTATGTTTTATTACCAAAGTTGTTCTCTACCTACAGTAACTCTTTTGTCTATTCCATAGCTTCTGTTTTGTATAATAACAGTATTTAATGTATACTATAGTGGAGAAGCACCTTTTATAATAATTATTATGAGAATAAAAGCCTTTTGGTTTCACTTTTTATTCTTGATTTGATTGGGTGGAAATGGTGCGCGTACATGGAAAAAATGAATTTTGGCTTTATAAGGGATCATAGAAATAAAAAGTAGTGAAACAAGGGGGTCACCTACACTTACAGATATACTAGTCAATGTTTATCTAATCCAAAACAGCCAAGCTTTAAAAAAAGTGTGCGGCCCTAAAAAAGGCTATGGTGAAAAAAGATGTGAAATCCAAGGTGGCGGCCAAGAAATGGCTGTGATGGTAGGTTAATGGTAAAAATTTTAATAACGAAAATTCAGGTGAATTTTTGTGCCGCTTGGTCTTGGCACAAAATTCACCTGAATTGTCGTTATTAGAATTTTTACCATTAACCTACCATCACAGCCATTTCTTGGCCACCACCTTGGATTTCACATCTTTTTTCACCATAGCCTTTTTGAGGGCCGCACACTTTTTTACAGCTTGGCTGTTTTGGATTAGATTTCATTTCTTTTTGTATTTGTATACCCCAAAGCCGGCCTATGGCCGGCTTTGGGACTTTTTTAACCTATCTTTTTTTCTTTACCACAGGAAGAAGAAAAGATGAAGTAGATGTACTTTAAATATTTTATCAGTAAATGTACAAATTATATATATAATACATATGTGACTGAATTTTGGAAAATCACCCTGATGGATGCGTGCGAAATAATTAGAATTTTCATGTTTAATGGGTTACTAATAAGAGCAGGGCACGGTTTTAAAACTATTTCAAGAATTTTCCTGTAATTTAAGGTATTGAGAGTGGGTTACAACCATTAACAAGTAGATTTGCACTATAATGTTAGTTAATTGAACATTAAATATTTTAGGTATCAAATGCACCCATGGCCATATGGGTGATTTTCCAAAATTTGGTCACATGATTACAGAAATCTCCATGGTAGTTTCTTTGTAACTGAACACTCTACAAGGTGACTTCTTTTAGATGCTCTCTCTACTGGGTGAATTGTTTGTAGCTGAACGATCTACAAGGTAACTTGTTCTAACCGATATTTCTACAGGGCAATTTGTTTGTGGCTGAATTTTCTACAGGGTGATTTCTTTGCAGCTGAACTCTGTACATGGTTGTTTCTTTGTAACTGAACTCTCTACAAGGTAATTTCTTCTAGCTGATCTCTCTACAGGGAGATTTGTTTGTAAATGAACTATCTACAAGGTAACTTCTTCTAGCTGATCTCTCTACAGGGTGATTTGTTTGTAGCTGAATTCTGTACAGGTGATTTGTTTGCTGCTGAGCTCTTTACAAAATGGTTTCTTTGTAGCTGAACTCTCTACAAGGTAACTTATTCTAACTGATCTTTCTACAGGGTGATTTGTTTGTAGCTGAACTATCTACAAGGTAATTTCTTCTAGCTGATCTCTTTACAGGGTGATATGTTTGTAGCTGAATTCTGTGCAGGTGAATTGTTTGCAGCTGAACTCTTTATAGAATGGTTTCTTTGTAGCTGAATTCTCTACAAAGTAACTTTTCTAGCTGATGTCTCTACAAGGTCACTAGTTTGTAGCTGAACTCTCTACATGGTGGTTTCTTTGTAACTGAACTTTCTACAAGGTGACTTCTTCTAGCTGATCTTTCTACAGGGTGATTTTTTTGTAGCTGAACTCTCTACAAGGTAACTTCTTCTAGCTGATCTCTCTACAGGGAGATTTGTTTGCAGCTGAACTCTCTACATGATGGTTTCTTTGTAGCTGAACTCTCTACAAGATAACTTCTTCTAGCTGATCTCTCTACAGGGAGATTTGTTTGTAGCTGAACTCTCTACAAGGTAACTTTTCTAGCTGATGTCTCTACAAGGTCACTAGTTTGTAGCTGAACTCTCTACATGGTCTGAACTCTCTACAAAGTAACTTCTTCTAGCTGATCTCTCTACAGGGTGATTTGTTTGTAGCTGAATTCTGTATAGGTGATTTGTTTGCAGCTGAGCTCTTTACAGAATGGTTTCTTTGTAGCTGAACTCTCTACAAGGTAACTTCTTCTAGCTGATGTCTCTACAGGGTCACTAGTTTGTAGCTGAATTCTCTACATGGTGGTTTCTTTGTAACTGAACTCTCTACAAGGTAACTTCTTCTAGCTGATCTTTCTACAGGGTGATTTGTCTGTAGCTGAATTCTGTACAGGTGATTTGTTTGCAGCTGAGCTCTTTAAAGAATGGTTTCTTTATAGCTGAATTCTCTACAAGGTAACTTCTTCTAGCTGATGTCTCTACAAGGTCACTAGTTTGTAGCTGAGCTCTCTACATGGTGGTTTCTTTGTAACTGAACTTTCTACAAGGTGACTTCTTCTAGCTGATCTTTCTACAGGGTGATTTGTTTGAAGCTGAACTCTCCATGAGGAAACTTCTTCTAGCTGATCTCTCTACAGGGAGATTTGTTTGTAGCTGAACTCTCTACAAGGTAACTTCTTCTAGCTGATCTCTCTACAGGGAGATTTGTTTGCAGCTGAACTCTCTACATGATGGTTTTTTTGTAGCTGAACTCTCTACAAGGTAACTTCTTCTAGCTGATCTCTCTACAGGGAGATTTGTTTGTAGCTGAACTCTCTACAAGGTAACTTCTTCTAGCTGATCTCTCTACAGGGAGATTTGTTTGCAGCTGAACTCTCTACATGATGGTTTTTTTGTAGCTGAACTCTCTACAAGGTAACTTCTTCTAGCTGATCTCTCTACAGGGAGATTTGTTTGTAGCTGAACTCTCTACAAGGTAACTTCTCTAGCTGATGTCTCTACAAGGTCACTAGTTTGCAGCTGAACTCTCTACATGGTGGTTTCTTTGTAACTAAACTCTCTACAAAGTAACTTCTTCTAGCTGATCTCTCTACAGGATAATTTGTTTGTAGCTGAACTATCTACAAGATAACTTCTTCTAGCTGATCTCTCTACAGGGTGATTTGTTTGTAGCTGAATTCTGTATAGGTGATTTGTTTGCAGCTGAGCTCTTTACAGAATGGTTTCTTTGTAGCTGAACTCTCTACAAGGTAACTTATTCTAGCTGATGTCTCTACCGGGTCACTAGTTTGTAGCTGAATTCTCTACATGGTGGTTTCTTTGTAACTGAACTCTCTACAAGGTAACTTCTTCTAGCTGATCTTTCTACAGGGTGATTTATTTGAAGCTGAACTCTCTACAAGGAAACTTCTTCTAGCTGATCTCTCTACAGGGAGATTTGTTTTTAGCTGAACTCTCTACAAGGTAACTTCTTCTAGCTGATGTCTCTACAGGGTCACTAGTTTGTAGCTGAATTCTCTACATGGTGGTTTCTTTGTAACTGAACTCTCTACAAGGTGACTTCTTCTAGCTGATCTTTCTACAGGGTGATTTGTTTGAAGCTGAACTCTCTACAAGGAAACTTCTTCTAGCTGATCTCTCTATAGGGAGATTTGTTTGTAGCTGAACTCTCTACATGATGGTTTCTTTGTAGCTGAACTCTCTGCAAGGTAACTTCTTCTATTGATCTCTCTACAGGGCGATTTGTTTGTAGCTGAACTCTCTACGTGGTGGTTTCTTTGTAGCTGAATTCTACAAGGTGATTTCTTCTAGCTGAACTATCTCTTTCCATAGTTACATGAAGTGACTTCTTCTAGCTGATCTCTATACAGGGTGACTTGTGTGTAGCTGATCTCTATACAGGTTTCTTGTTTCTAGCTGATCTCTTGAATTCTCTTCAGGGTGACTGCTCTATTAGGATGACTGCTCTATTAGAGTATCTCGATCTCGCACTTGCTGCACCAAGTTGGATTTCGTGTTATAACTCCGTGGCTTTAAGTCTGATTCTTCTACACCATTGAAGAGCCTTTCTAAGATGATTACTCCATCTATACAGCGATTTTCAAAGCATTACCCCAAGCGGTTTATCTGGTAGGCATGGCAAGTAGTAGTTTTTTACTAGCTAATCTCGATTGCATAATTTTTACACATAGTTGGTTTTTTGGTTGTATCTTCCTGGTTTTTAGCTCGATTTCTTTCAAACCACAAAAGGTTTGAGGTTCAATAGTTAACCTATTCACCCACTGATTTTCAGCTTCTTCCCATACGCGGTTTACCCTGTAGGCGTGACAACATATTGGTGTTATTTTTCGTTAATAATCGCTCATAACTCTTTTCCTGTTTATCGTATTCTAGCTAAAGTTGGTACAGAGATGTGCCTTTATACCCCTCTTCAGTTTGACAAATTGCAAGGCAATCAGATATTCCGTTCACGTTTTATAGCAGTTTTTGTAAGTGTGCGAAAAGAGGAAGAAAAATAAGAAGAAAAAAAACCAAGAAACTAAGCCAATTTTTGAAGTCGCATATCTCGGGAACGCTTGAAGCGATTTCTTTCAAATTTGGAATGTGGAGTGCTGAAGGTGGAGGGAGTGTCCACAGCAAAAATCATCGTGTTTCATCAAGGCAGCACAGAGCTACGGGGGTGCAAAAATTTCATTTTCTTTCTTCCTGTCAATATACTCACAGGTGTTACGTGCCGGCTTCTTGGACCGCACGACACACTACTGTGTGTCTTGATTCACTACTTTAGTTTATAGCCATGACTTGAATTTATAAATGTATTAGTTAGTAGAGGAAAGCCAAAGTGCATTATCATGAATGGACACCTTGCACAGTTAGCAAAAAGAAATATATAGTACATAAAGAAGGACCAAATGTTAGCCTGAGATGCATAATTTTACATGCCAATTGTCACCTGTTGGGCTGAAGTAACATCTAACAGTAAAAAATTCCAAGCCCATTATATTTAGTTTTGCTTGTCTGAATGCATCAGGCAGGCAGGCAGTTAGTCAAGGCAACTTATCAGAAGCATTTGTGTATACTCTGAAAGCACTTTTGTACTTAGTTGCCAAGGAGCCACGAAGGTATTTGAAGCTAGTTTCTGGTCACTTTTTGTGTGAGTAAGTGCCATGATTCATTACTACTGTATACCAACATTTTTTTATGGATCTGAAGATGGCAAAGACATAACTATTAATTAGAGATGTACCGATTCAACTTTTCTGAACTTTACCAATACCAATCAGATCTAGGAAATTTATTACTGATTCTACTGATATTGTGCCGATCTGACATCAGTTATCATGACTGATCTTGTACAGGTAGTTCTTATAGCATTTTGTAATCTCAGACTAAACTGATTGGTCCATTGTTAGCTGAATGATGATCACATTATTGTTACTAGAGTCAATACCAATGGTGGTGTGGTCTCAATCACACCACCCAGACGATCAACAATGACAGCACCCACAAATATTTTAATGCATGCCTGCCTGGAATGGTTTGTACGCTGTTGTAGTAGAGATTCTAATAGTTTAGTCTATTTGATATGGTGTAGCACTATTCATTGTTTTCTGCCAAGGACCTCTGGTAAGTTCAAGAGTAAGTTTCAGTAATTTAAACAGCTATGTGTACCGGTGGAAATGCTACATATGCATATGTACACAGGCAAGGGAGTTAAACTGGCATCAGAAAACCACAACACTAAAACACAACTAACTCACATGTATTTATATGGCTTCTCGTAGTTTCAGTGAGCATCAGGCAATGAAATGGCATTATACTTTAGCTTATTTCGTAAATGGAGCAGAGAAATGATAGAAGTCTGGTATGTTTGAAAAAATGGTGATGAGAAAGATCGGTATCATGAATTGGTGGCTTTAACAGAAAATTGATTCTACCAATTTTGCTCAAATTGTCGAGATCGGTACTGATCCGATACTAGATAGGTAGATCGGTAAATCTATACTATTAATATCACTGTGATAGCTATACTGTATGCATATTCTGGAGTTTATATGTGTACCTGTACTGTAGAGATTAAAATGTATGTACCTTTATGTGGTATACAGGTAACGAATGTAGTACAAACAATGATTCAACGTGGAATATAGAATGGCCATCTACACCTGTTGGTGATACCGCTTTTCAAAAGTGTCCTGGACTATCTGAATCAGCCGGTAAGTACTTGAAAATAGTAGACTACAGTATATGTAACTATAGACAATGTAGTTTTACACAGGGACTCACAATATATCAATACAGGTAATGAAAGGTAGTTGTGGTGGTTATACATGCACATTATAATTTATTAAATGCTGCAGCTACTATTATTTTTGTGTTAAATTAAAATTGGTAAGGTTACGAATCCAGGTTGGCCATTATTTAGAGCTGTGTTTATAGCATAATCAGCTAGTAAAAAAAAGTGGGACTGGGATAGGACTGAGAGATATTGTGATGTCAATCATCCCTAGTGTGCAAAGGTAATCTGTAGCTAAGCAGACCTCTAGAGAGTTAAAACCTCATCATATCAATAAAAAATTCTGAATATTTCTGTATGCTGGAAACTTTTTTAAATCCTTTAGATGAGATGTTCTAATAGAGCAGTCTGACTGAACTGCATTTGAAGTGGAAATTGGTGGCTTCTGGACTGCAGAGGGGAATACTGTCAAAATTTAGGCAACCAACATAAGATTTTTTTCCCATCACCTTGAGAGCAATCGGATAGTATTGCAGGCAGTTATAATTTTTGAATATTAACATTATTTTGGTTAGCCTTCAATTTGACAATGCACTGTCCACCAGCTAACTTGTTTCAAAGAATGAAATTTTCAAAGGATTGAAATCTTTCATAAGTATAGCAGATGACAACAAAGCAGTTTCTACAAAATTTTGAAATAATGTAATCTTTTTTAGCAGAGTTTGAAAGTTTGAATTTATAAAAATGTCTACCAGTAACATAATAATGGTTATATGTTTACTGTTGGTTACATGGTTATGATTATGATTGCTGTAGTAGAAAAACTGACGGTAATGTTAGAGTGGCTGACTGCTCTTAGAGTGTCTCAATCTTTAACGCAGAGTCGCAGACATATTTCAATTTAACTCAATAAATCTTAATTACATGTACAGTAATAGTTGCCAATGTGGTAGACATACTGGTATGTGGGTGAATGTCAAGAAGCAACTTGATTTACATCTAGACATGGTAATATCTATTCTAATACAGCAGTCAGCATTGCTGTCAACTACAAATCATTGAATCCAGAAGACCACAAACAGAATAGTTATTCTGAGACAGGGTTTTGTGTCAGAAAATACTGCTGTTTGCTGCTTTATTTAATAGTTATATCAAGAGTTAACAATAGTAGGGACTCTTGGTTATACCATGATGGCCACAAGGGATTTGCCTGATATATAGATGAATAAAAAATTGAAAATGTTAAGAGGGAGAATAGGGATCACTGAAAAAAGCCACGAAACAAGAAGGCATTGCTGGGATGGTAAATGAGTCGAAATGAGTCAAATCCCTATTTTGACTCATTTTGACTCATTTCAAAATGACAGAGCATGTAATTAAAGATTTATGACAGAATCAAAATAGGGATTTGTGGTTTACATTACCATCCCAGCGATCCCTTCTTATTTCGTGGCTTTTTTCAGTGATCCCTAGGCCCATTCTCCCTCTTAAAATTTTCAATTTTTAATTCATCTAGCTTATGTACTTTTTATTAATCCAGTAATGGATTATGGATTTCTTTGATTGATAATGAAGACTGTGGTGAATACAATAATTTTGCATTCTGCACAGTAATGCCATCAACATTTTAGTACACACATGAAACTGATCATATCGCAATGTGCATATAGACCAAGAGTCTCCTAATATGAGCTACAATTTACATCACTGAAGCCTTTAATAGCTGTCAAATTCAGTGCAAGGATTGTTGTTATACACTTGACTGCATTATTTTACGTGACTGCTCTACTTTAATCTTGATAACCCACCCATGTACAATAATCACGTAGCGAAAAAACCACCTTGTAACAAAGTCTTCAGCAAAGATTATGCTTCCTGGCCTATAGTGAGTTTAATAAAGATAGATTCTATTAGCCACAAGCAGCGCACACCAAAAAACCAACCTCTAAGCATGGTCTTGTATGGCTTCTCATGCATACATTTCGGCAAGAAGAAACGGCCAGGTTTGGGCTGTTTCCATCCAAAAATGAAATTAAAAATAGGCCATGGACATGCACAATGATCCATTCAGCAAGCCTTGCTACTTTTTATCCTGTAACTTTATTGTTATACTACTTCTTTAGTATATGGAACTGCTGCCATGTATAGCTGTAGCATTTAGAAGGTGTTTATGCTCTGTTAAAAACACAATTTGGGTAATATTCATTAATGTGGTAGACATTTTATGGCACAGTATTTGATCAAGTAAATGCATACAATACCCCCTTTAAGTGAGCCTTCAAAGGCCTATGTGGGATTACGCCATTACTAAATAACATCTGGTATGCTTTGGTTTGATATACCGAGCACTATAAAGGTGGACTGTAGTTTAAAAGTCTTAAAGTTGTCAAATTTATCAGATTAGTGTTTGAAGCTGCAACAATATTGCATACATTTAAAAGCCACCACTGTCCATCTGTGTTCCTCTGAGGGAACTGAAGTGAATGGAAATGATGTAATTTGCTTTCATGGGAACTGAAGTGAATGGAAATGATGTAATTAGCTTGGGCAGCTTCATACTGTCTAATATTTGTGGCAATACCTTCTTCTTCCATTCTAGAGCACCCATTGACGTTTACGTATTTCACCCTGAAGCTTGCCATCTCTACCCTCCTTTGATTTGCTCCCAAGCTGGCATCTACTCTTTTAACATTGTGTGATTTTTACCTATGGATATGTAGCTCTTTATTGTTATATTATTGTTGTACTACATGCATGTGACATTTTGCATTGTGTAATCTGAGTGAAAGTCATGGCAAATATCTTGATACTACTAAATCATAATTGTAGTAAGTAGCTCCTAGTGAATTAAACACTTTCTGTGAAATTCTTCCACATTATAATCATCAATCTTTAGTAAATGTGAATTTGAAACTTGCATATGGTATATACTGCAGGATTAGCATCGAGACAATGCTTGGAAGGTTCTGTGTGGAGTGAATATATCAATACTAGCAACTGCAGCAATGTGGAACTAGTAATGTTGAATGATCGAGCTGGTCAACTGCAAGATATCTTAAGGAGCACCACCAGTTCTGACACAATGGACCTCACTGTATCTTTTGAAATTGATGAAGTACAGCAAGTTAGTGAAGAGTTAACAATGTTGACTTCCACATCAGAGGGACGTCTTGTACCAAATGACATTAACACAACCAATGAAGCTCTTAGTACATTAATAAGGTCGGTATCAATGAGATGTTTACGAGGGACTACCACCAACATACAAACACACTGAATGTCAAGATCACTTAAATTAAGTTAATGTTGATAAATTCTGTAGTGTTAATTAACTCAGTGTGTTTCCTGGAAAGTTTGGTTCAACACTTTGATTTATTACAGTATATCAATTTTATACAGCATCACATCTATTACAAGTAGTAGTGAGAATGCAGAAAATGATACTGTTGAAGATCTTGAGCCAGTAATACAGGTAGTTAATAGTTATTGAAATGTATTGGTTTGTGTTGGTCATAACTTCAAGAATTAAATTTTTAATGTTTTAAAACTTTGCTGGAATTCTTTAATAGCATGAAGAGTATTATACCATATTTTGTGACAATTTTTTGTGTATACCAGCTATAGGGCTAGCCCTTTGCATTAGTATCTTCACTTTGATAAAATAGTGGCATTAATATACATATCCTAGGACTCTTTTAGCTTCACTGCATGTATACAACAATCAGTACAATCTGACTACACTATTACTAAAGTGTTTGCTAATTATTGTATTTTTTTGCTTTTAGAACATTACTACAACTATTGATAATTTACTGAGCAGTTCTAATGAGCACTCTTTTGAAGCTGCAAGAGAAGTAAGTAAGACAAGTTACAAAATAAACAGCAGTTGTAATACAGTTACTTGTATAATCATTGTGTTGCTATGGGATTCACATGAGCAAACATACTATTAATAACATGAGTCTAATGTTGTAGAACTTTCTCGAATGCATAGAAAATCAAGAATCGTGGATTTGGCCAACATAACTATTATTAAATTATTCCAATAAATGTTTGATTACCTCCTGGCTGTTGCATTACCACAGACATCACAAAAATCTGTTGAATTTACAGTGTACCAATGTGTTGTTCTATATCTAAGACAACTTACTTTACAATTAAGCCATAACTTTTGTGTATTGTTGTTTTGTGAATCTGGACACATAATATAACAATACATAGTCGCCTTAATTTTATTAAACTACAGTAGAGTTCCCAAATCAGCATAAATACTATAATATATACGCCTGCCTGCATTTGATAGATTATTCAATAAAAGCCTACTGTAATTACCCAACACTGTGCCTGCAATTCAGCCAACTCTTGGAGTGTTCTGTAAACCTCATGGATCTTGTAGTAACTATAATTACTCATTAACCATGTTAATTTTGTGACTGATTTTGGAAAAACATTCCAAATTGCACACTGGAAGTTTTGAGATAAACGGTTTAAAAAATTAAGTCAGCCTAACTCACCAAGGATAGCAAGTACGTGTATGAACTTTTCACAAACGATGCATCAATCTATTACCTTTCAGACCACTTCCAGTACTTGTAGCTGTTTATAGAGTTTCCTGCCAAATATGACAGAAAATCTGAGCAGTTGCAATTTGATGAGCGAAGTACAGTGGTATCACAAGTGCTCAGGAAGGGGAGAAGGGTGGTGAGGTGAGCAAGAAATAGACTTCAAAATGGAGGCAGACCATGATTGAAGTCCAGACATGACATTACAGGGCTGATACAGCAAAATCAACAGAAAAATCACTTCTCAACATTATCAGGCCATCCATCAGTCTACCACTGAAGCCAGGCCCTTCACAAGTCCTTAAACTGCCATTTGAGCTCTCCACAACATCTGTTAAAACCAGTCTCGAGTAGATTGAGTAGTACTGAGGACCAAAACTATAGTGTATCTATCCACTGGTGGAGTTGGTTTGATTTTGTCTGATGTGCAATTTGGAGCTGTTTTTTGTAAAACCTGGTCACATTTTAAAATGCAAGAGTAGTAACATGGGCATTAGTGAATTGTCTGACATTATATTACTGCACTTGAGCTGCAGGCGCAAGTGCAAGTGTTCATATATCAGGCAAATCACAAGTGCCCATGTTACAACTACTTGCATAAATCACCTGCAATAGTAGTATAAACATCTGCTTTGCGATTGTGTTTATATTAGACCACATGAATTCAATCATTGATAACTTACATAAGAATAATGGCAAGGCGTTAATGAGGCCAAATGTAAGTGAATAAATGTGAGCCTGCAGTAAGCTTTGATTGTGAATAAGCACAGAAAATGTTTTTTAACTCAAGCTGATAACAATGTTTTAAGTGCAAAAGAATGTACTTTACTAGCCATGTATAAACGAAAGCAATGAATATGTTCACATATGGCATCTCTTTCCCTGGTGCAAAAGTACTACAATATGTATTAAAATGTTTTATACATGTATACTACTTTTCAGTATGAAACGTTTGTTACAAACTATAGGAGGAGTTGTCAGTGGGAGAAGACTTACTGGAAAATACAGAAAATTTTGCCATAGCTGTTGGTAATTTATTGAATACATCCATATCAACAAATTCAACCAATCAGTTTGTTGAGAACAGAACAATAACAATAGAGAGAGAAAACATAAGTTAGCAACAATAAACATGTTCTAACCTTCAATATATTGTATTTTATCCAGATATCAGTGCTCAGTTTCCTCCAGATGAAGAAGAACTTATAAGAGATATCGTGTTTCCAGAAGTTGGTGATACTCAAGTTACAATACCAGCCATTGCTATAATTTATCAGAGAAGCATTCAACGTAATTTTTAAATGTTAAATTGTACAGTCATACAAATAGCAGCTATTGATTTTATGCATTATACTGTGTTTACATGGGATAAGACACTATAAAATTACTGTACATTAAATGGTGACTGTTATAGGCATCAACGTGCCAGTTGTAAATTTCATAGCCAATAATCTGCAACGATATCTTGATGATGGTCCTCAGAGGTAAATTTATTGCTGTATAATTATATTTTTGTATTATGTTGTGTACATTGTATTAATGGCAATGAATGGATTCTAAGCATAAGGATATTTACTTCATATACATTACTGTGCAGTAACATTATTTTTACATACATGTACAGTATGTAATTCATAAACCATACAGAATATAGTACAGGTTGTATTAGAGTAGGTATAAGTGTTTTCACCAATTATGGCATGTCATAGCAAGAGCACTTATGTACATAGACTGGTATCAAACGGTATGGTAGTACCGTTTAAGTAGGAATCGCAGTGAAAATTTTACACACCGCCCAAAATTCCGCCTTCAAAAATCACCCTAATATATTATGTGCTGTTTTATATATTATATGGACTAGTACTATTTTGTAAAGGGGATTTTTTTGTAGTGTAAAATGTCCCTAGGCTGCAAACATTTTATGCTACAGAAATCATCTTTATGGAATAGTACTAGTCCATGTAATATATACAACAGCATTAAAAATAACAAAACACTTACAGGTGCCCGGATATAGAATTTTTAAAAAATCGGCAAAACTCAAGTTTTAGTTTTACTGCCTCACTAACTCACTGCCTCACTAACTCACTGCCTCACTAAATCACTGCCTCACTAAATCACTGCCTCACTGACCACAGTCACAATGCTAGAGGCCAAACAAAGCAGTGCATGACCACCATTTGATGCTGCAACAACAAATTCACCAGTGGGATGTACCTTTTGGGGTTCCAACAAGTGTAGAACTTCCATTCCTTGTCTTTTCTTTCAGACTGCTTGTCTTCTTCATCCAACAAAACCATATCAAGGTTTCGTATCAACACTTTCTTTCTGCAACATAATAGATGCCACAGAATTATTTCAGACCTGGATTTCAGAAACACTTCAGTCCCGGCGATATACTATAAAGTTTGCGATTGAGATCCCATTCACTATAGGTTTGTGACCACACCCATCAATTAAATATATAGGTGGACTAATAGCAATAGAGTGCTGGAACCACACCTCTTAACAATCTAGCTGTTTACTTAACAGTAAGCAAGATGACCTCACCCCTTATTGGTCTAGCTAGCTGCACACCTCTTAGTTGATTTGAGATATACTCTAATACAACGGTCACTCAAATACAACAGTCATGTATGATATTCTATTAGGACAGTCACAAGTTACATTGCAGCTAGCTGAGCTACAGTAAAAAAACTAAGCAAGCTAGTGTTTTAAAATTTGTTAATTGTTAATTTAAAAAGGAGAGAAGTAGGGATCTATGCAATAAAAGTAGTGAAACAAGAAATAAATGATGGTATTACAGCATAGCTCAGTGGGAAAGTCCCTACTTTGGCACAATAGCTACGACAATTATTTTGTTCAATGCCAAAGTTGGGACTTTCCCACTGAGCTATGCTGTAATACCATCATTCATGTCTTGTTTCACTACTTTTATTGCATAGATCCCTACTTCATTTTTAAATTTACAATATTTAAAATACCATATTATATGTAGCTAAACCCATAATATAATGTAGTGATGGAAATTATATATTTAAATGAACTAATTATAAGTACACAAAACTTTTTTGGAATTTTAAGCTAGAGTAGGGACAATACCACATCAATAAGAAGTACTGAAACAAGCTGGAGTATTGCACAATATTAAATCACAGTAAAACAATAAGAAGTGTTATATTCCTACTGTGCTCCAGGTACCATAATAAAAATGCACGGTAGGAATATAACACTTAAGGACCCGCCAATTTTGCTCATTATTTTACTTATTATGCTATGCAGCACTGCTCACAATTTTGCCTATTATGCTTAAATTAATGCCCAATATTTACCTACAGTATTATGCTCAAATTATGCTCAATATTTATACCTCAGCTCCCATGTTTTTCTAGTAAATTTGCACTTTATGGTGAAACAGTAAGTTGCTGAAGCACAGACTCTACATCCTTGCTTGTCAAAATGCAAGTCACAAAAAAGATCAATGTATTTTAATAGAACAGTCAGCTGTCTGATTATTCTCTGACTGTTCTATTACAGTATATCAATCTTTTCATGATATGTATTTAGATAAGCATAAATTTATGGCAATGCACTAGTGTTCTTCCTATTATGCATTATGCTCAATGCTTTCAGGTACCTATAATGCTCATTATTATACCAGCACAATCAGTGGGTCCCTAATAACACTTCTTGATGTTTTATATCAATTATCATTTTGAAAAGTTAAGTATCCATTATGCCTCATTGTCGGCTATGTTTAACCTGTTACACAGTAGTACAAATGAAGGACTGTTCGAAAATCACCTCTGTAATCAAAATAGCCACTATGAAAAATTTGGGTGATTTCCGTTTTGATGGGAAGCCATCATGTGCTACCACTAAATTGACACTTTTTGCTGTCAGCAAAGATGAATGGGACACAAAGGAGGAGGGCATTGGTAAGTCCATAAGGAATACATTGTATGTAATGCGGTATGCCAAAGGCACCTCTCAGGCCAAAGCGACATCAAACAGTGAAAACATCAAGCCCGTAACCTAAGCTGTTGTCGAGTTACGCTTGTCTGAAGGCATCAGTCAGGCAGTCGGGCAGTCAGTCAGTCAGTTAGTCAGTCAATAGAAAATTTCATTAAATATATATATATAAATTCAATAGCAACTTGTTGAAAGTATTTCGGGTTGATCTGAAAGCTTGTTTGGGCTTAGTTTTACCTAAATAATACTGCCCCATCGTCGTCTGAGAAAATGAGGCTTTGTTTTTGTGTGATGTTATTTCATGGCCCATGCCTACTCCTTTGTGGTCCCTACTATGCAGTGCTATCGTACTGTATGATACCCTGTATACATACTGTAAAATTTTATTTTGCACTATAGTGGAGACAGCAGCTCTAATAGAAGTTTGATCATTTCTAGTCAGATCTCAAATGGTTACATAGAACTGCCAGACAATGGTACTGTGAAGCTAAAATTTGACAAAGTAAACAAACTATTGATTTGTTATTCATGATTACTAATAATATGTATTTGTTACTATGTATAACAATATTTTTTAACTCCCAAGACATACACACACTATTTAGTGTGTTGTCCTAGTAGATAATAATAATCTATTAGCATCCCTAGTTTGTTTGAGGCAAAATGGAAAACATACTAATAATGTACTGTGGAATATTAATGATCAGTCTTTTAATTACAGTTCGTAAACAGTGGCAGCAAGTGTATAAATTTGAAATGTGCATACTGGAATTTCAGTCTTACTAACAAAAAGTAAGTGTGTTATACTCAACATTATGGAGGCATGTAGTAAGTTAGCACTAACATATTTATTGGTACTGGAACCATATGAGGGACATGGTACATTAATACATGTATACATTATAGAGATATGTAGCCTTATTAAGTTGACAGTAGTGCCATGGCCCACTTGAAGGATATGAATTGTTGGGAAAGCGGTATATGAAACATATGGTATTTGTAACCAAATTTTGGGACATCATCGATCTACACACACACCAGTGAAGTTCAGTTTTCACCATGAGTGGATAGCCACACCGATACTCTACACAATTGTACCACAGCCATGCCTTTGGTTTGATCAGGCTACTTTTCATTAGTGGATCTCTAGAGACCTGTGTAAGCCACTGGGAATGCTCTGGCACCTTGTAGTGTCACTGGCAAGCCGAAGCATGAGACTAGAGACATGAACAGCCTTGGACAGTTGTCCAGATATTTTCTACATACATTTCTTTGTTTCTCAGTGACACAGGTGGTCTTCAGAGCCCAATCCACACAAAAACAGCCAAGCTGTGAAAAATGGTGCGGCCTTAAAAAGCCTAGGTGAAAAAAGTTGTGAAATCAAAGGTGGCGGCCAAGAAATGGCTGCAATGATGTTAATGCTAATAAATTTTGACAATGTACACAGCCATTATTAAACTTTTTTAGCATTCAAATCATTGCAACCATTTCTTGGCCGCCACCTTTGATTTCACAACTTTTTCACCCAGGCTTTTTAAGGCCGCACCATTTTTTCACAGCTTGGCTGTTTTTGTGAGGATTTCACTTCTTTTTGTACTTTATAAGGCCCCAAAACCAGCCTATGGCTGACTTTGAGGTCTTTTTACTCACATTTCTTCGTTTCTATGTAGATACAATGATAATTATTGAAGACAGACTTATAAATGTATTTCATGCATGATTTAATTGAATATTTAATAATATTATTGTAATACTCTAATAGAGTGCACATTTTTTTGAGGACTTCTAATAGAACATACATAGAATGTTCTAATACAATCTAGTACTTCTATTGGTAGATCTATGAAATTACAAACGTTTGATTATAAGCAGATTTCAACTAGAAATTTCATTTATAAAGCAGAAATTAAGTGAGTGATCAGTCAAGGTAGCAGTGGTTCAGTGGTTAAGGATGCAGGTATTTAATAGGTATGGAGGTCCCTGGTTCAAACTGTGGTAAGTTTTCTTTCGACATTTTTGCACACCTTTATTACCCCGTGGTGACTGCTCTATTAGAGTATCTCGATTCTGTGATTTTACACTTGCGTAGTTTTTGCTTTATAACTTTGTCGCTGTAACTCTATTGTTATTCAAACTATCAAAAGACACTGCTACGATGATTAGCCTATCTACACACCAATTTTCAAGTTATTTCTGTACTTGGTTTACCCTGTAGCCGTGACAGAAATGTGATCTTTTTTTACGTGAATAAACGTCCATAACTCCTTGAATATTACTCAGATTCACAACAAACTTGATACGTAAATCCACCATTACACGCTCTTCATTTGTGCCAAAGATTGAGGCAATCGAGTTACACATTTGCGTTTTATAGCATTTTTGCAAAGTGTGCGAAAAGAAATCGAAGGCCCCGTACGGCATAAGAAAAAGAAAAAACAAAGAAATTAAAATGAAATTTTGAACGCCCATATCTTGCAAATGGCTGTTGCGAATTTTATCAAATTTGCTGTGTGGCGTACCCTACTTGGGGGACAGCTATAATGCAAAAAATGGTGTGCTTTGGAGAAGGGGCCATGGAGCTATGCACGCATGAAAAAGCTGTTTTCTTTCTTCCTGTAAATATACTCACGGTGTGGTCGCCAGTTTTCTTGGCCGCACGACACACTACCGTGTGTCTTGATATTAAGGCTGGAGATACCATATTACCCACTTGGCCATTTTCTGTTCATATATCAATTACCCATCCACCACCACCCATGGTGATGTGTTCGTGTTACAGATACCATCGTGAAAAAGGTGCTCAAAAACGTGGTAACATCAACAAGTTGCTTTCTATGGATTGAATTGTAATAAACACCATGGTTGGCTGCATTCACGGTGAAAGTTTCAAACTCTTAGCTTTTGTCCTTCCCAAGCTATACTGGTTTAAAATTGTGTATCTCCCAATCTATTGGTGTGCACAGATCGATGGTTTTCCCAAAGTAGGTCACATTTATTGTATATAGAAAAATTAAGTTTTGTCTTTGAATGTTAAAAGTTTACATGCAATTGTAATGTTTATCATACTGTTAGGCGTAGATTGTTTTGATACAAGAGAATACACTCCTCTAAAGACTTAAATTAGGACAACATACATATTAACATTATACAGTATACTGTATTTAGATGAATGCGCTCTAATCAGATAGTCCGTAATTCTAGCAACTTCAAGTAAACATGAATTACACTTGCCCTTGTACAAAGCATCTATATTCTGTGACAGGTACTCGATCTATAAATGTATAGAAAGCTGGTAGAACCCGTGAATTAGTAGTATGATTGATGGTGTACTTATATTTCACCAATTATTTTTACTCCACAACTATGCACCTGTACTCACATCATTATTATACTGCACGTATATTTAAGTAATGTTACTATTGAAGTACAGTAGTATATCATGTTAATATTTAATAGTTATATATACTACAGGCACAAATGTGGCCCGATTGCTCATGTGTATATATCTGCCAAAGGACTGGTGCCTGTGGTATAACTAATATTGACCGGATCTGTGAAAAGGCGTCTTATAGCCTTTCCAATTGCATGTACTTGGCAATCCATAACTTGACTTGTGTGTATGGTACCATCCTGAAATTTGGTCACCTTACACTCCTAACATAGCACAATTGCTGGATATGATTTTAAGACATGTGTTAAACATATGATGAGTTATGACTAATCCAACTTGAAACTTTGGAAAGACTATAAGACCCCTTTTTGCATATCTGGTCACATAATATGTGCCACATGTGTTAATCACCTACAAATGTGGGAAACTGCTGGCATGCTTCATTTATATTGATAGTAGCATTAGAAATAACGTAAGAATAATGACAAGCCATTGCTGTGCTATGAATTCAAACATAGGCACAGCAACACGTGCATATGAAAATTTTGATTGTGGGTTGATACAGTGAGATACAGTGATACATTGAAATGCAACTTGATAATGATAGTTTACTGCTGTTATACTGCTAGGTATATATTCACTATAATATGAGTAGCAAGTTGTCACCATGAATAAAATTACAGTCACGCATGAATACCACTTTACATCTAATGGCTCAATATACTTTTCACGCATTACCTAGCATGGAGATAGGTGTCTAGAACTTATGAAAACAATACTATAGAACTCACCTGTATTCAGCTCCATTTCAGTTAAAGGAACTCCTTAGCATGCGTTGAGAATAGGACTAAGAAACTTAATCCCACAATCAATCTCAAGATGTATGACTATATAATGGCACAAAGAGATAACAAAGGACATCAAAGAAATATGAGGATTTTTGAAATGGGTTGAAGTGATATATGCACAGAGTTAACGAAATATACGTACTGCCTTAGAAAGATTTATATTTGCACTATTTTCAGTGCGTATATCTCATTAACTTTCCTGAACCAGTGCAATATGTGATGTAATATGCACTGGCTTTCCTTTGATCTGAAATGTGTGGAAGTGGTGCACATATATGTATATTCCCGAAGTGTGAGGGCCACAGGCATGAGGGCTAGGGATCAGCTAAACATGACACAGTTGTGGTACACAGTAAGTGATATTTCTATCCCACTGAAGCCCTACATTAAGGTAAAAAAACTGGGAGTATATGGTAGGGAAAGGTAGTTAAACCCTAGCACATATATGGAAGACAATAAGTATTATATATTTACGCATCCAATTGAAAGAAGTGCAACCAAAGCAATTCAAAGCCTTACACAATATGAACTACATACGTGACCAGTTCTGTAAAAAGGGGGTTTATAGCCTTTCCGAATTTCCAGGTTTGATGAGTCATAACTCTTCATGTGTTTAATCCACTGTCATTCAGGAATAGTGCTATGTTAAGGGTGTAAGTTGACCAAATTTCAGGTTGGTACCATACACACAAGTCAAGTTATGGATTGCCAAGTATATGCAATTGAAAAGATTGTAAGAACCCTTTTTGCAGATCCGGTCACATATTCACCAAAAATTGAAGGTCACATATTTAGCAAAAAAATGAGGCCATACACACTATAAAACTACAAGTTCACAGTTTACCAAAAATTGAAGCCATACACAACTACCATGCTTATCTAGCCTTATTGACACGTTGTTTGTGAACTCAACTGCTTCAAAGTGTGGGATAGAAGTTAGTTAAAATCCAACCTGCACTTGTAGGATATCTAGTTATCAACACCTTGGCTTCGGCTTCATTTCAGCCTTGAACTACAATATCCTACTCATGGTGGGGTTTAACTATAACATACACCCCTGTATATCTAGGCACACTCACCTTATACAGTAGGTGAGAGAATTACAAAACACTCACCTTGTTTCTTTATGCATCAATAATATCATGATTGGTAGTGGTTCTAATAGAGTGGGCTAATAGCTTTAAGAACATTATTCGTACATCGCTGTACACACGATGCCAGAAAAATATAATTGTGGATCTAAATGTTTAATTTTACTTACACAAGTTAAAGAAAAAATTAGGATCATAGAAAAAAAGTAGGGAAACAAAGGAGGTCACCTACACCTGCAGATATACTAGTGAACATTTAATCCCTTATTCAGTCTTGCTATGATCCCTAATCAAACTTAAAATTCCTAATTTTTCCTTAACCTTGTTTGTTTATTTTTTTGAAACATTATTATGACACACATCTACCACATCAAAAGAAAGCATGGTGCCAGAATAATGTTTTGTCTGAGCACACCCCAGCTATCAAATACTGCTTCAAAAGTGCAGTGGTCACTATGCTTCGCTCTCAGCTATGTTCAGCCCATTGCACAGTGCTACAGATGAAAAACAGTAGAAAAAGACTTCAAGAAGAGCCTTTGCAACAATCCAGTGACCACGAAATATGACGATTTGCATGCCCCCAACTATCAATTACTGCCTTAAGAGTGCAGCGGCCATTACACTTTGCTTTCAGCTATGTTCAGCCCATTACAAAGCATCAAAAATGAAGAACAGTGTTAGAATCGTACCTGCAATCAATCCAGTTACCATGGAAAATCTCCAGTTACAAATGTACTGTAGGGAAGCCATGCATCGCGCTACTGCAAATCGACACCTTGGGCTGTCAGCAAAAAGAAATGGGACACAAATGAGGACAAAGGTAAATCCATGATGTGTGCATTGTATGTATTGTGGTATGCCAAAAGGCATGTTTTGGGATGAAGCGACATCAAACAGTGAGAAAATCAAGCCCATATCCTTAGCTGTTATTGAGTTATGCTTGCTTGAAAGCATCAGGCAGACAGGCAGGCAGGCAGGCAGGCAGTTAGTAGAAAATTCCATTGAATATATCTTTTTAAAATTTTGTAACAATTTATTGGAAGTCTTTAGGATTGTACTGAAAGAACTTTTGGGCTTGGTTATACCTAACCAATACTGCCAAGGTGCCAGGATGGAGTTGTGAAGCAGGTTTTTGGGTGAATTTTTTGGCTAGGAAAACCAAAATCTCCATGATTCCTAGTATACAGTACTACCATACTGTATGATACTACCGTACTGTATGATTAAACCTACTAACTTAGCTTTTGGGACAGTAAGTAAGTAAATGTGACTGGGCCTGCGAAAATAGGGCATGTGGGTACATAAAATTTGACTACTTTATCACCAATACTCGTAACGTTTTATAGAATTATGTTATGGTCACACAATTTTCAGCTCTTATTGAACATTTAAGTGGCTATATGATACAAGTTACAGAATGCAAATATTCTATTCCAATACTGAGATATGATCAGTTTTATGACTAGGTGTAGTTTGTGCCACATGCCGTATTTTGCAGGCCCAAGTCACAAATAATGTTAAGCATTTAGGATTATGTATAAGTTGCTCACCTACTTAATCTAGTTGTTCTCTTTGTGTTGCTCCGTGGTCTGCTCAATTGCTGACATGTTGTGGGTAGAAATGAACATCCAAATGATTATTGTACTGATCGTTCATCATTATTAAGTATATATTTATTAAATAGTCAAAACTGGACAACTACACTGAGTCTAGCCGAACCTGTAGACCCAAACCCACAATTAAACACTCTGTGTCACCAGTCAAAGTGTATCATTTATTTTGAACTGGTTGGGAACTAAAGCAATGAGCAAACATGATATTGCCCAGGTAATATCATACAGTACGGTGGTACTGTATAGTAGGGATCACAAAGGAGTAGGCATGGCCCACAAAATAACATCACCCAAAAAACAGCCTCGATTTTCCCTGGCAATGATGAGGCAGCAGTATTGGTTAGGTAAAACTAAGCCCTAAAAAGCTTTCAGATCAACCCGAAATGCTTTCAACAAGTTGCTATGGAATTTTTAAAATAATTTATTTAACAGAATTTTTTCTGCTGACTGCCTGAATGACTGACTGACTGATGCCTTCAGACAAGCGTAACTCGATAACGACTAAGGCTACAGACTTGATTTTTTCACTGTTCGACGTCATTTCGGCCAGACAGGTGCCTTTTGGCATACTGCAGTGCATACAATGCCTTCTTCATGGATTTACCAGTGTCCTCCTTTGTGTCCCATTCATCTTTGCTGACAGCGAAAAGTATTGATTAGGCAATAGCACATGATGGTTTCCCTTTATAATGGAAATCGTCTATATTATTTTTTCATAGTGGCTATTTGATAGCAGAGGTACGTTTCAAACAGTTCTTGATTTGTACTGCTGTGTAACAGGTTGAACATAGCCGACAACAAAGTGTAATGGATACTTCACTTTTCAGATGATAATTGATATACGTAACTGGGGCATGCAGCACCATTCCTTTTTTTCGGTATGTGTGGATTGCAGAGGTGCTTTTCAAACAGCTCTAGATCCGAAATACTGCGTAACAGGTTGAACATAGCTGACAATGGAGCGTAATGGATACTTCACTTTTCGGATGATAATTAGGGGGTGCGGTTCCATTTCAGATGCAGTATGCATGGATTCACCAGTCATAATAAGTATTTACAAAAAAAGTTAACAAACAAGTACACAGAAAATTTGGAATTTTCAACTACAGTAGGGACCATAATATATTGATAAAAAGGACTTTTATCGATGTGTTATGGTCCCTAATCTAGATGAAAATTCCACTTTTTTCTGTGTACCTGTGTGAGTAAAACACAAGTAACACTTTTGAATGTCCTTGATTAAGTGGTATTATATGCAGTATATTATACAGTACAGTATGTTACAATATTTATTATGTATGTATACCACAATTGCCCCACATTATATTATAATTAAGGTAAAATTTCAGGTGATGCAGCTAAACATAGCCAGCAGTTTGCTTAAATAAATACAGGACATTAATTAATGCAGGATGTTATATTCTACTAGATATGAACATTGTTTGTGCAATATAGCAATAAAACTATTGGAGGGTGGGCATCTGATGGAATCAAGCAAGACACCACACCAGGGCTTCCTGTAGAGTGTAATGCTACTCATCTAACCAGCTTTGCTGTTCTTGTTGGAGCTCAAGAACCGGTAACTCACTTGTAATAGATGTAATTGCGCATATAAAGGGATGTACATGCAAGTACTGTCATTAAAACTTTTGGTCCTTTCAGTGTGTTCAACAATTGGTTTGTCAACCTTGGTGAAATAAAGTGTAGTGTCATTTGCATGCTCTACTTAGGGTCTGGGAATTATCTAGGCCTGAGCCTATTATGCTCAAAATTTTACCCATTTTTCCTTCCAGAATTTCCCCCATTATTCATTTTTTTAAATTCTTGTATCTAGCCTATTATTCCATGATAATTCTCATTCTAGCTAGTCGTTTAGTTTTCAAGATGCTGCTATAAATAGTTTTGCTAGAATTAATTAATAGCCATACATGAAGCATTCCATTTTACACACCATATTTCTAGCCATATGTAGTTACAACAGATTTAGAACAGCCATCTGCAGTAATAATTCAATTTAATTATTAGGTGGTAGATAATGATTTCAAAGACTTGAAGAAGATACACTGGTACAAGATGTACAAGTTTCAGATAATCATGCAATTAAATCCCTGATGCTGGCTGCAGATTGTTAACATGAAACGATCTGACTGCTCTATTAGAGTATTTGAGCATTCTATTAGAGCATATCGATCTTTCAGTTCCAGCACTCTTATAATAAAGTCATTCCTAGTAGCTTAACTCTTTCGTAATTCCACCAATTATTTCCGTGGACTTGCAATAATTCTATAATTATTCTTGTAACCATCATATAATTCCGGAATTAATTCTCACAACATTGGTGACCTATTATTCTCAAAATTATGCCGGAATAATAGGTGCAGGCCTAGAATTATCTAAAGTGGGGTAAAAGAAAGGAAACCTGTTCCAGCATGGTATATTTTTTAGGACATAGTTAGCTGAAGTACATTAAATTTGAGATTGAGATACTCTAATAAAGCAGTAATAGAATAATTAACAAAAGATTGTTTATTGCACCATTGCAATAATTAATCACTAAGTATCTTGCCAGCAAAATTAGCTTAATTGGTACAACTGTGATATGTACACGTTGAGTTGAGTCCTTTAAGCATTTACCTAATTGTAGTTATGTTTGACCCACTGAATATTTTTATATCTTAATATTTAAATGTCTGACACATTATTTATGACCAAGCAACAGTCATAAAAGTATGTATTCTGTTGCGACCCTTTCTCTAACCTTTAATGAAGCCAAACCCACACATGCCCACTCTTGGCACCTTGACTATAACCACTAATAATCTGGTTAGAAATGTTAATTTTCTCAAGAAAAAAAATCTGCTTTTCCTTTTTTAGCTGTTTTCTCAAGAGTTCAGCTCAACATGTACATATTACATCTACTGTTTCAAGGTCTTGCTGTACATTTCAAGTACAAAACTGATGGAATAACATTAAGTTTTCTTGAAATAGAATAATGATGAAAATTTTGAGCATAATTCTCACAAAGCCTAACTTTACTACATTTTTGCTATGATCACTACTTCTATAATGCCTGCTTGTGTAGAATATCAAAAGATGCAACTGTTACGCTCTATGGAAAATCCATCAGGATGTCTACTTTATTATTAGTATCTGTATCACAAAGTCCTGAATGTACCAGTAGTTTGAGGTGTGATCATGATATTTCATTTGCTGTATCACAATGATTGTCATAATTAGAGCTGTTGTTTTACATGTTCTAATATACATAAATATCATACTTTGAAAATTGCTAAATTGTCATTGTACCAACTTAATGTGTATCATGCTCTATACTGTATGTACTGCATGTGAGCTTATTGGATAATCATAAATGTCAGCAGTATATTCATTTGTTTCACACTTTTAGGCATCACTCCCACTTCGTATTGTCAGCAATGTTGGTTGTTGTATATCTATGGTTTGTCTTTTTATAACCATCACTACTATCATATATCAAAGGTAATACTGCTGTGAAAAATAGTGTGCAATACAGAAAATATGGTGTATACATACATATACTGTATGTATGTATGTTAAATTTTAAATTACAACTTATCTTGTATGCACCACACAAGCTTTTTTCCAACCACTGGTAATAGATAATATTCTGTACAGCACTCACGTGTTTATGTAATTTTATTCACAGAAGAACCTTAAAAGTGCACAACATAAGTGGTGGAGCATGGACACCATGCCCTTTTCCTTTAAACTATAAATAGTCACTTAATCTACAACAGTGAAAAGTGTCTTAAATTGAAGAGGACATGTTCTTCCAAATTGGAATTTACAGTATTTGTGTTTGTAGACATTAAACTCCACCATGCAACTTTTATTGCCAAAATTTGACCTTCTCCTGGACCATCATGTTTAGTGGAAACTGTAAAGAACACCTGTATACTATGAAAATTGGGTCTAGGCTCCATGAAAGCAGGTCACCTCAGTATCAGGTCACTTACTGTAAGAATGGTGTATAGCAACTTTCTACAATGTAGTACTGTATTTATCATCACTGTTTCTTGTTCCTTTAGAAAAAAGATATTCAAAGGAAAAGTGTACAAAGTACATTTAAACCTCAGCATTGCCCTCCTCATGGCATTACTTTTATTTGTTGGTGGAGTTGAGACTGCTACAGCAAACACAGTAAGTGCGTTCATATATTACATGCATACCACCAAATTTTGGGTACACAAGGAAATAAGCCAACTATAATAAAATATAAAAAAATGTAAAAAGAAGTAGGGATCAATACAATACACTCAAGTTTAAGGAAAAATTAAGAATTTTAACTTTGATTATGGATCATAGAAGAAAAAAAGTAGGGAAACAAGGGAGGTCGCCTACACCTGCAGATATACTAGTGAAAATTTTAATCTCTAATCCAGCCTATACCCAAGACCAAGACTGAATTAGGAATTAAAATGTTCACTAGTATATCTGTAGGTGTAGGCGACCTTCCTTGTTTCCCTACTTTTTTCTATGATCCCTAATCGAACTTAAAAATTTCTAATTAATTTTTCCTTAAATTTGTTTATTTTTGTAACACAATTATGACTGGTGAACCCATGAATACCGCATCAAAAGAAAGGATGGCACCAGAATTAATGTTTTCGCCTGAACGTGCGCCCCAGCTATTAAATAAAGGAGTGGTCACTTCCATACCGCCAATTGATGCACTTGTGACCAGGATCAAGTAGTCTGATTGCCAAAATATTGCCTTGATCACTTGATTTCATCTTTCCAAGCACCTTGATTCTGGATCGTCAACTGTAAAAGCTTAGTAAATTCTCGTGTTTCCCAAAGTTAGCCTTCAAAGGTGCTTGATTGCCACTTTTGCAGATGCCTTGATCACTTGATTTACTGCAAAAATATCCCTTGATCACTTGATTAAATCTTGATCCCAGTCGCAAGTGCATCAATTGGTGGTATGGAGGTAACTACCCTTTGCAAATACTGCTTGCAAGTGCAGTGGCCATTACGCTTTTCGCTTTCAGCTATGTTCAGCCCGTTACACAGCGCTACAGACAAAAAAAACAGTAGAAGAAGTGTCTCTGCAACAATCCAGTCACCACAACAATATGATGATTCATGCACCCCCGACTATCAATTACTGCCTCGAAAGTGCGGCGGCCATTACGCCTTACTTTCAGCTATGTTCAGCCCATTACACAGTGTTACAAATGAAGAACAGTGTTAAAATCATCTCTGCAATCAATCCAGTCACCACAGAAAATACTAACGATTCCCATTTATAAACGTACTGGTAGGGAAGCCATGCATCGCACTACTGCGAATCAACACCTTGGGTTGTCAGCAAAAAGAAATGGAACACAAAGGAGAACAACGGTAAGTCAATGATGCGTGCACTGTACGTACTGCGGTATGCCAAAAGGCACATCTCGGGACGAAGCAACATTGAGCAGTGAAAAAATCAAGCCCATAGCATTAGCTGTTATCGAGTTATGCTTGCCTGAAGGAATCAGGCAGGCAGGCGGGCAGGCAGGCAGGCAGGCAGGCAGGCAGGCGGGCAGGTAGGCAAGCAGGCAGTTAGTCAGTATAAAATTCCATTGAATATTTTTTTTTAAATTTCGTAACAATTTATTGGAAGCTTTTAGGATCATACTGAAGGCAGTTTTGGGCTTGGTTATACTTAACCAATACTGTTAAAGTGCCAGGATGGAGTTGTAAAGCTGGTTTTTGGGTAACATTTTTTGGCTAGGAAAACACAAATCCCTTAATTTTTGTATATGTGACCTGGTCTGCGAAAAGGGCTCTTATAGCCTTTTCAAATATGTAAACATGGTAACCAATAACTTAGCTTGTGAATAAGATACAAGCCTACAATTTGGTCACTGTACACTCCTAACATAGCACTAGCTGAGGGTGTAATTACAAGATGATAGATTTAGCTGATCAGGAGTTATGATTTGCCAAACTTGGACAATTGGAAAGGCTATAAGAGCCCTTTTCGCAGACCGGGTCACATATATAAATGCTGTACATGTCATGTTGTTGTACATGCATGCACACCTCACTCGGGTATGGAAACAGTTTCAAAGAATTTATATCAAAAATGCACTACATAAATGTGACTGGATCTGGGAAAACCAGTCTTATCGCCTATGTCAGCAGAGTCGATTTTCCACCAAGAACACAAAGCTACATGAATAAACTTCTAATTTCACAATCACAATTAGCTAGACTTGCTTTTGCTGGCTGCTTTTCTCAAGCCCAGTGGTGATCTGTACTTGTGTTGTGTGGTGTTAATGGAGCTCTGGTCAGCCTGGAGATGGCTGTATGTGGCAGTACAGCTCCGTGGTGTTGAATAAAGAATTTTGCTGTGAATATCCTTTCAGTTTTCAGGCTTGAATGGCCCATACTTAGCTTAATTCATCCAGACACCTTCCATTTCAAATTTAAGCATCCCCTTACCCTCCTTCTGGGCCCCCACCTCCCTCCCCTTTTGGAGCTCACATCATATAGTCAACCTCATTTTAAAAACTATCTAAAATGGCAGGAAAGTTGGCTGTTTGCTACTTGCACAGTGGATACTCTGGAAGGTAAGGAATTGGTGTAAAATGTGTGAAAATTTGGCACACATAGCTTCAACCATTGGTGAGCTACAACACACTAAATACTTAAAAGCAGCATTTCTCGATACTTATTAGTCCGGTTTTCCCAGACTGGGTCATAAATTAATATCCTATCAATATAACAGCAATACCTGTATTTTTTGCTCTCATAGGTTAGCTGCGTATTTGTTACACTACTACTTCATTACTTTTTCCTTGCTGTATTCTCTTGGGCACTATGTGAGGGAATAATGGTCTATACAATGTTTGCAGCACCATTCTACAAGGGAATATTTCAGAGAATGTCATTCTATCTACTAGTTGGTTGGGGTAAAGTTTATTATGTACACACAGTGTATATGTACAAAGTTATATTTTATTTTTCTACAGTACTGCCAGCCCCAGTAGTAGTAGTATCAGCTGCAGTGTCTAATAAACATTATGGATTAAAAAATCAATGTGATGAAACAATCGCGTATGTTGCATAGTTAATAATTAACATGTAATGTATACCACACAAAAACAACCAAGCTACATATGTGACCGGATTTCACATAACAAGGCTTCCACACACACAAAATCAAACTTACGATTTTACCAGAAATGGATTGCTGGTCTAATACACTATCATATTTCACACTGTACTTCCTTCAGCACTGACAAGTCTGGTTTCTGTAGCAGCTTTCTTCCGACCCTGTCAAAGCCACGAGTGTGAGATTGGCACCATTTAATGGCCATGGCTTTGTGATAATGGTGTGTAGTGAGCTGGGACTTCACAGAGAGCTCGCCAATAGTGTTCTCAGTCAATGTGGAGTAATTTGAGGGCCATGGAGGGCCATGGAGAGCCCAAACTTGGCCTCTGGACTCCAATCGCCTTCTTACTTCATTTTATACCCGTATATTAAGACCACCGTCCACCCCCACCCTCCCACCCTATTACTTCCACCTCTGATATTATTACCCGCTCGAAAAAAGCTGCTCAAAACAGGGCAAATTTTGGGTATCAGAAATGTATACACCCACTCAGTGATAGCTAGTGAACAGATGAACAATTGGTGCAAATTTTGTTTGCACAGCTGTAGGCACTGGGAAGTTATTACACAATGATTCCTTAAAATCGCCATATCTCCTAACAAAGCTTTGTGCGTTGAAGCCTTGTTTTGTCAAATTCAGTCACATATAAAGGTTGTGGCCTTCAAACATTCTGGGTAAAAATATTTGTGATATCAAAGGTACAATGATGTTAATTTTATTAGTACTAGTAATAGCATGGGTAGCAGTGAAAGTTGGGATAAATACCACTCTTGTTGTATTGGAAATGGGGATAAATTTCACGAGGCGAAGCCGAGTGAAATTTACCATTTCCAATACAACAAGAGTGGTATTTATCCCAAATTTCACTGCTATACCCATGCTATTCCCAGTTAATACCATACTCGCTATACGCATGCTGTGCATTGGCATTGCTATGTACACAATTTGTCACTATGTACTAAACACATGTCAACACTAATTGGCATTACATTGTTAACATAAACTCTAGCCAATGAAATTGCAATTACAACTTTTTCACTGCTACCAGTGAAATACGGGATAAATTTCACTGCTACTATTGGGACTTTTGTATGAGCAGTGAAACAGGTATGGTATTAATGGCTGAATTCAAAGGTGGTGTCCATGAAATTGGCTGCAATGATGTTGATGATAATAAATTTTGATAATGGCTGATCAGCTAAATTTTGTACATTAATAAAAATTTTCATCATCGACATCCATTTCATGGCTGCCACCTTTGATTTCACAACTTCCTGGATTTTTAAGTTCTTCTTATCTACAGATGCAATGAAGATGATATAAGAAAAACTAGTACTCTACCCATACAAAATGAAATCTGCCAAAGCCAATTTATTATACTTTTGTGCTTACTTGTATTAAGTTGTAATAATCATTAGAGCGCCTGTATTTATTTGCAATGGTGTTTTATAGTAAGGAAAGAAATTGCTTCCAAGTTAGATATAAGTTATTTTGTCTATTAAGATTTTGCGGTGACTGTCCTATTAGAGTATCTCAACTTTCATGCGATAAGATGCAACTGCTCAATTTTTAGAAAGCAAATCGTGCACCTTCTATGCTAGAATACAATTAATTTTACAGCCTGTTGTCACAAGTAGCACTTATTATGATGATGATGATAGTGACTCATGATGATTATCCCGCGATTGGCACAAGTAGGTCTTAATAGTAGTGTACTATCCACCGATCTGTACCAAAATGGTCATAATATAGACTTTGATTTGATGCAATACTAGAGAAGTTGTAATAGTATTGTATTACAGAGTTCATTTGATTACTGTTGTAATGCTCTAGTAGAGCGCACCAAAGATTTTTCTTTAAGGATTTCTGAAAGAACACAGTCACATAGAATGTTCTAGAACAATTTATATTTCCATTGGTAGATCTATACTTTCACTAGTGAGTAGATTTTAGCTAGAATTTTCATTTATAAAGTAGAAATTAAGTGAGGTGATCAGCCATGATAGCAGTGGCTCAGTGGTTAAGGATTTGGGTGTTCAGTATGGAGGTCCCTGGTTTGAATGCAGGTAAATTTTTCCTTCAACTTTTTACCCTACAGAGACTGTTCTATTAGAGTATTTCTACCCGTAATTTACAGTTGTTTTTGATTTTGCCTTGTTTCTCTATACAGTTGTAGCTGTATAAAAATAATTCCAATTTTAGAAGGGAGCATGGAGCTATGTATGGAAAATTATATTTTGTTTCTTCCTGTAAATACACACACAGTGTGGCACACTGTCATTCTTGGCCGCATAACACACTACTGTATGTCTTGATCCACACAAAAACAGGCAAGCTGTGAAAAAATGATGTAGCCCAAAGGATCTTGAGTAAAAAAAATTAAATATGGTGGCCAAGAAATGGCTGCGATGATGTTAATACTAATAAAATTTGTGTTAATAATGCAGTGATTATTAAAACGTATTATAACAAATATAAGGAACAGGTAATAAAGAATTTATGTTTGTTTAGGAATCATAGAAGTAAAAAGTGATGAAACAAGGGAGGTCACCTTGTAAATGTGAAACACATTAATACTCTTTAAGCCAAAACAGATTTAATGCACTTGTATTGTTTCCTGGCCAGCTAGCAATGGGTTAAAAACCATTAAAAAAATTGTCATTAACCTATCATCACAGCTATTGTTGGCTGCCTACTTGGATTTCACGCATTAATTCACCCTGGATTTTGGGGACTGCATCCTTTTTTCACAGTTTGGCTGTTTTGGTGTAGATATCACTGCTTTTGTACATTCCAAACTAGTGGCAATTCTAGAAGTGACCTACGGGGGGGGGGGGGGGGCAAGTAGAGTGCAGCATGTCTTTTGTTCTATGGCTGTAATACACAAAGTAGAATTTTAGGGGGTTTGGGGTGCTTTCTCCAGGCGCTGCAGGATTTTTGCAATTTGAAGACTTGAAAACAGCCTAAAATATAAAAGCATAAAAGATGCTAAGAATAACATGCCAATCTATAATGCAACTTTTCCCCAACATTTGATAAAACTTTGCTTTCAGCAGGGTCACGGCCCCCCTGATAATTGCCGATGCCCTAAAGCCAGCCTGTGGTAGCTGTGGAGCTTCCTTTTTTACTGTAGAAAGGAGGAAGGAATCAAGAGCTCAATTCTGTGCATATTTCCATTTTTGCTTATAATGGTGCAATTTTAATACTGTTTGAAAATTACATGAACTCTCTCCTACAGGTTGGCTGGCTTGTAGCAGAAAGGTATATAACTTGTTTGTAGCTGATCTCTCTTCAGGGTGACGTGTTTGTAGCTGATCTTTCTACAGAGAAACTTGTTTGTAGCTAAGCCCTCATGGTGGTTTGTACATAGCAATGCTGAACTCTATACAGTGTGACATGCTGAACTCCTTCCAGAGTGACTTTTAAATTACTGTATGACAGGAAATTTTTTACAGAAGAAAAAGTTTATGACAGGATATTTTGACAGAAAAAATTAAAAGCAGAAACATTTGATAGAATTTCGACAGAAGAAATGTTTGACATAACCACACTCATCAGCTTTCAAGAGATGAAAATCAAAATTGAACTGTTGGTGAAAACAAAAAAAATCATAGATCTAAACACAATGTTTAAAAGCACTTATGTACGTACGATTGATGAAATGAAATTTGACAAATAAACTGATCCATCAAATTCATCAACTTTTTCTTACATCAAAATTTCCTATGTAATAAATGAACTCTCTACAGTGTGATTTGCATACAGGGTGACATTTAATGTAGTTGATCTTTCTACAGGATAGTTAGATTTTAGCTGAACTTTCTACAGGGTGACTCGTATTTATATTTGTAAAAGGAAAAATATTTTAAGTTGGATTGAGATCAAAGAAAAATAAAAGTTATGTAAAAATTAAAGGGATCAGAATAGCTAAAGAGTTGTGAAATGAGAAGTGTCTATACTTGCATATATACTAATAGACATTAATCTCTCTTAAACCATGACTGAATTAGGGATTAAAATTACTGGCCATTAGTATATCTGCAGGTAATGGCAACCTTCCTTGTTTCACTACTTTTTAGCTACAGTATGTACTGTAGATCGGGAAATTTTGACAGTAAAAATATTGCAGTAGCCTCAATCAATGAAAATAAATTACATGAAATATTTTTGCTCTTGAATACTTTCTACTTGCAAAATATTTCTTGTAGTTTGAACCGTCTAAACACTTGAGGAATGAGTACACTGTTGGAGAAGAAAGACTGATGACCTACTGTCAGGGTTCCAATATCCACCAGAATAAGTTTGCATGCCACTGTAGCTACTAATTTAATATTTATTATACGTAATTGTAGTGTCTAGTGGTCAAGACTGACCTATTGGTCTGTCACAGCTGGGCATCTCTCACAATTTCACCGTACAACAGGTACCAGTATATCAACTTTTATCATATTTTGCACGCTCATTTCTGGCGGCACAAAATGCATAGCGACTGCTATGGTGCTTGTTCAACCCAACAGTGTGTTGACTGCAAATACAGCATCAAGGTGAGTTGTTCCAGATTTAATTATTTGCTGTACAGAAAAATCCACCGGTAAAATATTTACATGGCTTAGGCAGTCTGTGAAATATAACACGTTGAATTTATTTTATAACTAAATTATTTTGACCGAAAATTTCCTGATTTATATAGTATTCCTTTGTTTCATTACTTTTTTCTTTCTATGATCCCTAACTCAACTTAAATTTTGTTTGTTTACATTTTATAACATAGTGAACCCTCGCATTGCATCAAAATAAAGAATGGCACCAGGCATACATTAGAATTAATTTTGCATCTAGGAGTGTGCCCCATCGATTAATTACTGAAAAGTGAAATGACCATTACGTCTCGTTTTAAGCTACCATATCAGTAAAAAATTGTAAGGGAAGTATTTTCACAGATTTTGCAGTTGCTTGGCTGTCCACAAAATTTCTATCCTTAAAAATTAATTATTGTCAGAGTTAACTCTTTGCTTTTTAACAGTGAAAAACGAGTGGTCTTCAAAAATAAAACCACTAAAATCCTGAAATTTTTCAATCCATTAAAATTATGTCCCTCAAGAATTTGGTATGTTCACCCATTACACAGTGTTACAAATGAAGAGCAGTACAATAACAATTATTGTTTCTGCAATTAAGTCATGATCAGTTGCTATGGAAAATATATTGGCATTCAGCATGATACAGCTAGCCAGCATAGCTATACAGAATTCATATCGTGCTATATATCATGAATTGACTCCTCGCATTGTGAGCATCAGCTGCTTGCAGTCCAGCAAGCAGCGCTTTGCTGAACAGACTTGATAACATTGATATCTTTAGTTGTATATAGGGGAAAGGTAAATAGTAGATATGTGGAGTAGGGGTCTGGGTGGCTGCACTAAAGGTTTTGATGTAGAGCAGCTTTATGCACTATATAGTATGTACACACTGAGCTGGATCCTCAAAAACATTTAATACCTCACAGATGCAATTACACATGACCTTGAAATGTGGCTCAATTGCGGCACTGCTTGATCTGCTAAAAACGTTTCAATATCTTTTCATTCAAACACATGACACAATATTTATGGCCGATCACAATTTTCACCATGCATTTCCTATAGGGAAGCCGTAAAAGTACAGTGCCCATTACAGCTCTTTCCCAAACTTGTAATGGAGCCAAATCATACATGTCTGTTGTTGACACCCTAGCTGTCACTACTAATCACCTGTTTGGCTGAAATGTTAACTCACTTGATTACAACAAAATTCACTTATAATTTTGTAGTTGTTTTTCAGGATACAGCTCAACTTGTACGTACTATAATCATAGTAAAAAAATTATGCTAAGTGGTCTGCATTGATCAAAAGTTGTAGGGATCAGTGACAGTCACTAGTAGTTCAGTTGTAAGCCTAAAATAAATTGTCATTGTAAATTGTCAATTGTCATACAAAGGACCATGTGTACAATCTTTTGTAAATCCTAGAAGGCTCATGGGAAGGCTCATTTAGCTCATGGGATGGTGAGCTGGACTTACAGTAAATAAACCCATGAAGGCTCATTTA
Source organism: Dysidea avara (assembly GCF_963678975.1). Lineage (NCBI taxonomy): Eukaryota > Metazoa > Porifera > Demospongiae > Dictyoceratida > Dysideidae > Dysidea > Dysidea avara. Next base: position 58,867,503 of record NC_089272.1, read on the forward strand.
TCTCATGAGCTTTCATGTAATGATGTTGCAGTTGCAGGTTTTTTCATACTCAGCAACTGTGGAGATTGTTGTATCTGGTGATTGTTTTATAAGAGTATTTGACTGACTGTTCTATTAGAGCATCTTAATCTTGTATGAATCTTTATTTTTGGTGCAGTGGGAGAGGGCTCATACTCCTGTCCCCCTCCCCCCTACACACACCCACCACTGATACGGGGGCTCCACACTTGACAATGTTTTACATACTCTAACATCGGTTAGATGGAGTACTTGTAAACTAAAGATTTGACTAAAGATAGTAAGCACCCTCATTGTAAGGTAGTTGATCTATCTACAGGGTGACTTGTATTATAGCTAGAACTTTCTAAAGAGTGATTTGTTTGTGGTTGAATTATCTAAAGTGTGATGCTGAACTCTTTACAGAGTGATTTGTAAAGGTGACTTGTATACAGGGTGACATGTAACACAGCTGCAAGAAAACTTGTAATGTGGCTGAATCCTTTACAGGGTGACTTATAATGCAATTGGACTCTCTACATTTTGACTTGTAATGTAGCTGAACTCTCTATTTGATTACCTGTAATGTAGTTAAATGTTTTTAAGAGAGTGACTTATTGTGTAGCTGACTGCTCTAATAAGATAACTGCACTATTAGAGTATAGCGTATCTTGATCACATATTTGCCTCATGTAGTTAGGTTTTTGTTTTGAAGTTCAATGGTTTTAAACTTGATTCTCACTGAAAGACTTTTCTATGATGATTAATCCACTGGTTCTAAGCAGTTTGCCTGGTAGGCATAGCAAACAATTATTTTTATTTGTCAAAACTTGATGCTGTATCTTCATTGTCTTTAACTTGATTTCACAAAAGGTTTGAAGTTTAATAGTTAATCTATCCATGTATTTATTTCAGCTTCTTTCAACGAGCAGTTTACCCTGTAGGCACAGCAACATATTGGTGTTATTTTCATTAATAATGTGTTTTAGGTGTTGGATATCAAACAAGGATGGTGCATTATGGGCATTTATTGCTCCTATGGTTCTCATAATATTGGTGAGCCGGCAACATTAACATAATATGGAAACCATTATTGAATGTGTATAATTCAGGTCAACTGTTTTTTTCTTGCTGTGTCAGTGTATAACATCTACAAAGTCAAAAAATATGGACAGCAAATGACTGGTGCACAGCAGTCTAACTTTGAGCTAGCACGGTATGTAGTATTACATAATATAAATTATTATGCACACTTGTCAACTACTGTACATTATTGTTCAGCATAAATAATGTCCAAACTTGATGTCCATGTCATAAATAATGGCTTTTAATGTAAATGTGTTGATTTTCAGGGGTGGATCCTGCAGGGCCGCCCAGAGAAATTATGGGGCCCAGGGCAAAGAGTTAAAGTAGGGCCCTTGACCCAAGTTGTAAGGTGAAGACCAAAAAAAAAAAAAAAAAAAAAAAAAAAAAGGTCACAACCTGCTGGCAATGACAATAACTACCCATCACCAACCATATCTCCTTATCTATAATCTTGCTACACTGCTCCTCTGAAGAATACTGTGACTGCTCTATTAGAGTATTTAGATCTGACTGCTCTATTAGAGTATATCGATCTTTTAAACAGGTATTCAGGGGGCCCTTCATGGGGCCTCCTGGGGCCCCTTTCAGGCTGGGGCCCGGGGCAAAATGCCCCAGTTGCCCCCCCCTGTGGGCGGCCCTGGGATCCTGGGGTTAAAACTATACCCTTAAAAATGTCTGGATCTTTCCCTGATTTTATCCTTTAAAAGCAATATTAACTTGCTGTGCTTGTGAGTATACAGTGGAACCTCAATCCAAACCCCACCAGAGATGGTCCATAAACCTGAATAGTCTGGATCTCTGAAACTGTGTGTAAATAGCCATAAAAAACATTGGTAAAAATATCAGTACCCTAATAGAACAGTCACTACTCTAATAAAGCATTCATTTCCATAGTTCAGTCAACCGAGAATCCAGATAACTGGGGTCCAGATAGCTGAGGTTCCACTATAAATTTATTGAATATGATAACAACTGATGCCACGCTACACAGTACACATTAATCTCAAGTCAGCATCACATACAGTAGCAACAATACAGTATGTGATCTGCTAAGCAAAAACCCAACAAGTTTGCATAATTTCTGTTTTTGATTAATAAAGCCTTGCCTTGCTAACTGCCAGGGAAATATCACAAACAGCCTACTGTGACTTGCCAGATTAAATAAGAACTTGCACCATCAAGCACATGATCAAGGATTGTAATTAAACTGCAGTGAATCCAATGGATTGTTTTGTCTATAAACTTGATATACAGAAGCCAATTGTTTATGAAGAAGCTGTTTAGAAGAGAAAAGAGACCAGATCATTTTTTGGCAGTGAACTCCATGTATAAAATGTGGAAGAATTTGGCTACAATATCGTGTGACTGCAGTGACCTTCAAAACCCACTGTCCAAAAAATCAATCCTCGGCGAGCTGATGCATTGTGGTATATATACTATATTTAAATACTTGGTAGCTACAAATGAAAAGATCATCATGTATGCATGATAGCTAGCTACTGAATACATATTTCAATCAGTACTGATTTAATAGAAAAGTAAAATTTATTGATATAAACTGAAATTTTTTCCACTGAAAAACTGCTAAAACACTCTCAGATTCATCTTAAGAGGGCCTAATTTTCAAAAATTTCCTGGGGGGAGGGAATACCCCCAGATCCCCGTACATTAGCATGCTTCACATGCTAGTGTGCTGTGTACACTAATGTAGTCATTATTTCAAATGGCTAATTTGACCATGAATACTACATGAATCTTACTACTATAAGGCCTTGTGAGAAGGCTTGGTATCTTCTAATGTCTGGATAGTTACCTATGTCCCTGTCCACCTTAGCCCCCCCCCCCCTTTCAAAAAATCCTAGATCCACCCTGGTATGGTTAAATAAAAACATTATTTATAGTAGTTACTTCATATACAGGTAGCTACAATACAGCAGACTTGAAATAGTTACTGAAATTGATAATAATATTTGAGATGTATGAGGTCAACAGTAAAACACAACAATGTACAGAAGGTCAATAATCTCTATTAGAGTATATTACGTTTTAATATTTCACTTTATAAATTGTAGCCATAGTATAATTTTTGACATTTTTCCACCTACGGTTTATCCAATAATGCCTCAGTGCAAAAACCAGTAAAAAATTACATTTAAAATTAATATACTCAAATAGAGCAGTCACTGAGACAGATAAGCAGTGGCAACATTCTGTACGCTGTTGTTATTAATTCTATTGTGACCTCTTACCATAGACTGCATATGTTTCCATCAAAAATGGTATTATATCTTATTGTGCACACATGCGTGCACATGTGAGTGCCATGCCCTAGATCACACATGGTCTATAGTCACTGTACAAATCAATTGTTTTACACTTCCTGCTGTCTATTGTTTTAACTCCAAAAGTATTCACCAGATAAGGCTGAACTTTGATAGCCCATTGTTTTTTCCCTCTTGAGTTTTAGATAATAAGAAGTCATAAAATGAAGTTCAAGAAAAAGGCAAGCTAGTCATACTTTCACTCAGTTGGTCTTCTTACCCTCTCATTGACAAACACAAACACGCACTGACAATTCATCATGATATACTTATACTAGAACAGCCTATCACACATAGTCCACTGTGTCTTTTACACTTGTATGCATGCATTGGTAAGTAACATTTTTTCCTTAGTACTGTTCTGATAAGCATTCTGACATTGATGCCCCTACTGGGTGGTACCTGGATATTGGGGTTGTTCTTTGTGATTGACAGTGAGTCAGATGTATTGCAATGGATATTCACCTTGTTGAACACACTACAGGTATTGTAAGTTCTACTATTGGTACTCTACATACCGTATCACAGTATGTATTTATATTGAGTATACATGTATATGTATACGTATGTGAGCAGATTTGCTAATAATACATATTAAGCCAGGCTAGGGATGCGGCAATTATGCTGGCATATTTTCGGGAATAATAGGTATGTGTGGGAATCAGGAATTATGCTAGCATTTTGAGGTGATTATAAACTTTAACAGTAGGAAAATCTGCAAATTACACAATTACATTAAAGAAGATCGAGATGCTCTGTAAGAAACTCTAATAGAGCAGTCACTGAATATTATTTACTCTAATAAAGCAGTCACATTTAAATGACATACTCTAATACAGTAACCAGCTAAAGAATTCAAGACTGTTTGAAGCTTAAGCATCAATGAAAATGGCCTGGTACAGCAATAAACTGGTATTATTAGCCAACTATGGTGGCATAATTTTGGGAATAATGGGCAATTATCAAAAGCATAATAGGTGAGCTCTGCTCAAAAGCATAATGCTCAATTTTTGGACCATAATAGCCTCATGCCTAAACCAGGCACACATCCACAGCCGGCCATGGGCATGCACCTGGTTTACTGAAATTGTTGTCTGAAAAATGTTTGTGTTTGTACAGTATGTATATATTTCTTTGTCTTTCCTCTCTCACCTGAGTAAAGTGGTTTATGCTAAAAGCAGCCTATATGTGAGAAATGAAGGCTACACAGAACCAGTATAAGCCTTCCCAGTAGGTAAGCTTTTGCTTTGAGGCAGTTTTTTTGGACCGGCTTGAAAACAGGTGAAGTGAGCTCCTGAAGTCATTATAAATGCCTTTCACAATGAGCTATATGTGCATAATACAACCAAAAAACAGCATATCTGGCTTCGTAGGCTACAAGAAAATTAATAACATATGTGACTGTCTCTGGGAAAATCGGTCTTATCGCCCATTTAAAAGTATCGAGAAACGTCGGTTTTAAATATTCTGTGTGTTGTAGCTGGCCAATGGTGGTAGCTACGCATACCAAATTTTCACACGTTTCACAACAATTTCTTACCTTCCTAATCATCCACTGAAGAAGTAGTCAACAGCTAAGTTTCCCGCCATTTTAGATAGTTTTTAAACCGAGGTTGTCTGTATCAGGCGAGCTCCAGAAGGGGTGGAAGGCGGGGGCCCTGGAAGGCGGGCAAGATGGTGTTCAAAAATTGAAAAGAGACGTGCTAGGATGAATTAGGCCAAGTTATAGGCCATTCAGGGCTCAGAACTGGCTAAAATGAAAGGAAATTTACAGCACAGGTCATTGTCCAACACCACAGAGCTGTACAGCCACACACAGCCATCTCCTGGTCGGCCAGGGCTCCATCAAGACCCCAGACCACTCGTACGGCTCGCCACTGTGCTCTAGAAAAGCAGCCAGCAAAAGCAGACCACTTTACTCTGGTCGACTGTGGCAGTGAAACTTGATAGTACATTCATTAAGCTTTGTGTTTGTGTGAAAAAATCAAACTTCCTGTCTTGGGCGATAAGAACGGTTTTCGTAGATCCAGTCACATATTCATTCATAGAGAAAGGGGGATGTCCTATACTTATGCAAACAAAAATGAGGGCAGCCTCGAGGTTTTTCCTAAAAAAAATTCGCATGAGGAAACATCACAGACAGTTAAAAAGGTACTTTTGTTAAAATTTTGCGGTTTGTTAAGGTCACACTTTCTTAGCAATGTAATTACCAAATTACAATGTAATTCAGTAACTACAAAATCAGGAGACACGATAGTGTGTCATGCTGCCTAAGAAGCTGGCACGCCACACCATGGGTATATTGACAGGAGGAAAGAAAACTTTATTTTCACACCCTTTTATGTCGGTGATCCCTTATCCGATTGGAATCAAAATTTCACTACAGTTGTTTACAAGTTAGGGGAGCCCACATACCAAATTCAAAGGAAATCACCTAGCCATTTCCAAGATATGAGCAGCCAAAATTTCAATTTTTTTTGTCTTTGCTTTATTTCTTCTTGGTCTTTTTGCACACTTGACAAAAATTGCTATAAAACACAAACACGTTATGCGATCACCTTGAAATTTGGCACACATAGAGGGAGTCCAAAGGCTAGGCTAGCTAAAGTTCATCAGTAGAAGTTGAAGTGATTAGGCTTGCGTCGATTATGCCGACATAATTTTTGGCATAATAGGGGATGAAAAGCATAAAGCATAATGCTGGCATAATGGAGCATAATCAGGAGCATAATGGGTAAATTTCTGCCACCATAAGTATAACTTCTGCTTAACAGTCACAAAGTCAAGGGCTAACCTGTTTTGAATGGTGAAATGATTCCTGAAAACGAGTAGTAAAATGCACTACAGTCTTCTCACCTACAAGTTTACATTCGATGGAACCAGTAGTGCTTTTCATTGTGGGTTTGAGTTTTATAGGACACATGCAGTCATGTGCCAACTAGTACCAAGGCATGGAAAAGCAGTTTATAGCTATATCTAATGTGTCTCATCATCTGATTTTGAATAAAATGTGATATGATGATTATGATTATTGAAAGTTTGATTGGAAAACAATAGCTACAAGAGAAGCTCTGATGATAATAAGGTTATCAGTATAGCTAGTGGATGTCTGGAAATTGACAATAGTGAAGTATCTGCAGGTCTGCAGTGAGGCTGAGGTTAATATCAAACCAGGAAAATATTTCAAAAAGATCGAGATTCTCTAATAGAACAGTAAAACACTCTAATAGAACAGTCATCGGAGAATGAGAACCATTAAGTGTTTACCCCAGGAGGCTAATATGTTCTTGGCATAGTGGTGCAAATACAAGTTGCATAATATTATACTGAGCAGTTGCTGTCCTTTGAATACCAAGAAGATCTATCATTATAATATTATTATTTTTATCAATAATTATTTGCATACAAAATAGTATCAATCCAGTAGCATATTGGAGTGCACTTGTCTGCATGCATCAGACACTTAACTTAAATCAGTCAGTCAGTCGGTTGGTCGGTCGGTCGGTCGGTCGGTCGGTCGGTCGGTCGGTCGGTCGGTCGGTCGGTCGGTCGGTCGGTCGGTCGGTCGGTCAATCAGTCAGTCAGTCAGTCAATCAAACAGTTTGTATAGTCAATCACTCAATCTTAAAATTTTCTATCAGACGCATTTCAGGTTACACTGAAACATATTGAGGTTTGATTATATGCACTGTATGCCTGCCAAGGTGCCATGTTGGTTTAGTGAAGTTGGTTTCTGGTCAACATTTACTTTCGGAAAGTACATGATTCCAACTATACAGTATTGTATGGTTTGTAAGTACTGTATGTTTTGGTGTATAGCTGTCTCCATCATGCAATATCATCAGTTAGTTATACAATACATAATTATGTGTTGTTTTTCCTGTAGGGTGTTACAATATTCTTTTTTCACATTTTAAGAAACAGAGAGGTTCGTATGTATGCTATATAGCACTGTATGTTGTTCAGTTACTGACTGCATGTATGTACTGTAGAATTTCTGAATAATAGTGAAAAGTGTGATATGGGGAAATGTAGATGGTTAGGATTTCACCTGGAAAACACATTTGGTGAATTTTAATTAGTAAAATAGATGAAAGGATTTGGTGTCAGGGTAAAACACGTAATTTTAACCATGTACAATAGCTGATCATCTCATCCTTACCATAGTGGACTTGCTGAAATTATCAAAATGTGTCAATTCAACATCATAAGTGAACAGTTATATTGACCTTTCCAGGTTATTTTGACTGATTTAGTTCAAATGCCTACCCTGGTTACAAAACAAACACCTTTAGATGGTCATTTTAACCAAAATTTCTGTAGTTTAAATTTATCTGTGGAGGTTGAATTGACCCATTTGAATTTACTGTGTTTTAACACACATTTTGAACGTTACCATTGAAACCTATTTAAAATAGTTGTGGCTAAAACTGCACTAAAATATTTTAAATATTTGTGGCTAAAATTGCGCTAAAAACCTAAAATAAAGAGCAAGAATTTGTGCATATTCATAATACAAACAAATAACAAGTGGGTGTGGTCCTATATTTGTACAGTACTCCCTTTGTTGTGTTTGTATTATCTGAACCATGGAATTTACTAGAGCATTATGTCTAGTTTGTATGATCTATTAGAGTAATTCAAAGGAGCTGTATAAATGAATGGGCTTCCCATTATCTGAGTACACTTAGGTCCTAAAGAGTTTGGATAATAGCATAATAGAGAGAACACTGTAGGATAGTAGCTTTTTAAAAATGTGCACATACTCTACTAATTACAGAAAATGGTGCAATCTGATTAGCCAAAACATAGTAACCGTTTAATTTGTTTGTCAAATCACACCAAATTCTTTTAGTATAATAATATTGTTGCTAAGTAATCAGACAATCAGTACACATTTAAACAAAATCCCTGGTAGCACTATTTATTGTAACCTTTTTTTTTGAAGGAAGCACACTTCAGCTTGGCTGTTTTGTATAGATATATAGTGTCTTGATTTATATACTGCATTTGTTCACCTATCCAGCAAAATACATAAGCAGTTGCAGTTCTTACAACATTAATTCTGTTATCTGCTTTCCTACATTTTCAGGTGGTGAAGTATTTGCAGCACATCTGGAAACGTATGACAGCAAAGAAATCAGATAAGACATATAAGGTGTGTAAGGAAATATATTATCTTACATTGGGAACAAATTAAAGCACAGTTAGGCCACATAAACTTAATTATTAGTTTCTCATACTTCAGTGCTCAAAATAGCAGTGCAGAAGCGTGGATTTGTATTTTATTTTTTTACTGATTAGTTAGCTGAATTAGCTAGCTAAAATGACTCATCTTAGACTGTTCTAGCAGGTACCAACTTAAGAAGGTGCTGGATAGCTGCACTCAGCCACCAGTGTTGTAAAAAGTCCTTGATGAGGTAAGACAAATGGCCGCACGGGAGGAGATGAGAAACTAATAATTAAGTTTATGTGGTTTTATAATATTTTACTACTGTATAAACTACTGTACTGACATACATGTGTTTGAACACTTATTACCTTTTTAAATTATTGCTAATGAATTTCAATATAATATTTTTATAGGATACCTTGAGAAGTAATATTATTATGAAATCAACATCAAAATCACAATCAACTGGTGGTAAATCAGGTAAGGACATGTAAAGAATAATACTTTACATGATGTACAGTACGTATGTGTATGCAGACAATACTTTACAGAGATTTTTATTGTTAATTTTGTATAGATGACATCCTTGACTTGGCATTTTCAACTAGAGAACTTGATGAAATGGGTAAGTAAGGGTGAACACCAATTTGTATTATTATATCTATCCACCAGATAGGGTAGGCCACATAACAAATTTAACTCTAGCCATTTGTGGGATATGTTCGGCTAATATTTCAATCTCTTTTCTTTCTTCATTATTTTTTTCTTCAATTAAGGGGTCTATGAAGACCTAAATTATTCTTTTTGCACCTTGTTTTAAAATCATTAAAATGCAAATGTGCAATTTAATTAGCTTGAAATTTGTCACATAGAGAATTAAATTCTACACAGAAACAGCCAGGCTGTAATAAGGGTGTGGCCTTCTAAAACTTGGGTGAAAAAGTTGTAAAATAAAAGGTGGCAGCCAAGAAATGGCTGCAACGATGTTAATGCTAACAAAAATTAATTATACAGTAGGGATCACAATGCAATACCTTATGGTGCCTTGCAGTATTGGTTAGGTACAGTATAACCAAGTCCAAAAGTGCCTTCAGTATGACTGAAACATTTCCAATAGGTTGCTACAAAATTGTTTTCAATAATAATTCAATTAAATTTTCTACTGCTGCCTGATGATGCCTTCGATCAGGATAACGGCTAAGGCTACAGGCTTGATCTTTAATGTTGCTTCAGCTCAACAGGTGATTTTTGGCATACCACAGTTAGGGCTGCACCGATTCTAGTATCGATATCAGTATCAGGCTGATACTGCTGTTTTCATGAAGTATCGGAATCAGCCATTATATTGTTGCAGATACCGATTCTTATTGCGTGCGAGAATAGAATGACGTTCGTTTGTACTCACTTATTTTACTAGCACAGTGGATGCCTAAAAGCATTAAGTATAACACTAATAACTACCAGCAAAATTACTGATCTATGCTGAAACCTACATGTGAAAATGCTTTACTGAGAAAAAGATCGATATACTCTAATAGAACCGTCAATGATTCTAATAGAGCAATCAGTTAGGAGTGACTGTTTCAGTATTAGAATATGTCGTGTGTTAGTAAGCACATTATGATATTATCTACACTTCTCCAGAAGAATACTGGAATATCCACTGGTTTACATTTCAGTGGCTTCCTTCCTTGTGAATCTTGATTGGCTACTTCATTATAAACATGAACCATACTGAAAACGTGTACAAGAATACCATGAAATACACTATATAATAAATGTGTGCACTATGAAGTAGCTACTTTAAGGTACTTGGTATCGGTGCTTGTACTTGCAGATACTTCCCAGCTGAGTACATGACATTTGAAGTATCGGTATATAAGAAGTGGAATTGGTGCAGCCCTAACCATAGTACATACATGTATATACAATGCATGTATCATGCATGTGTCCTCTTTTGTGTCCCATTTATCTTTGCTGACAGTGGAAGGTGTCAATTTATGGTAGTGACATGTGTTGGCTTTCCTACATTTTTATAAGAATTTTTATTTGTGACTATATTGATTGCAAAGGTACTTCTTCTAGTGTAGTTCATTTGTAACACTTTGTAATGGGCTGAACATTGCTGAAAACAAATTATATAATATCATAATGGCTGCTTTTGTATGATAGTTGGGGCACATGTTCAGAAAGGTACACACGGGTTCACCAGTCATAATGTTATGGAAAAGTAAACAAATAAATACAAGGTAAAATTGATTCAAATAGGGATCAAAGACACAAAATTTAGTGAAAGAAGGCTAGGCATACATTAGGCAACCTTCCTTGTTTCACTACTTCTTATTTGTTTGATCCCTAGTATTCCTTGTATTTATAATATTAGCATCAACATCATTGCAGCCATTTCTTGACCACTATTTTTGATTTCACAATTTTTTCAGACAGGCCCTTGATGGCCACATCCTTTTTCACAGTTTTGTTTTTGTGTGGATATACTTGGCATACTGCATGCAAGCCAACTTTTTCTTGCCAAGTACTGTGTACAGCATGTCTGTACATATTATATGGGTGCTCAAGCACCCATGGCACCCCTACTTCCTACGCCCCTGAATAATAATTTTTGTTTTACAAAAAGGTTAATAAACATCCTCACAAAAAATTGGAATTTTCAACTAGAGTAGGGATCATAGCACATCAATAAAAGTAGTGAAACAAGCTGGAGTAGTACATGATATTAAATCACTGTAAAACAATAAGAAGTGTTATATGATATCCCTACTGTACATTTCTGTTATGGTGTCTTGAGGTCACTAGGGATATAACACTTCTTATTGTTTTACTTTGATTTAGTATTGTGCACTACTCCAGCTTGTTTCACCACTTTTAGGGATGTAGCATGTTTTATAGTTTTTATGTGATCTACTCCAGCTTACTTCAATACTTTTATCAATGTGCTATGGTCCCTACTCTAGCTGAAAATTTGTGTACAAATATAAACCTAGTAAATTATTTGTAAAAAGGTAGGAATTATAAAATTTAAGTTCTGGCATCTAAGCAAAGCAATGGTGTTGTATAATTATTTACTCCTTTTCTAACTTGTCAGTGATTCAATCTGCTGAAAACATTATGATTCTATGCACTGTGGTGCCACAGCTTCACTATGGTGCCACAGCTTCACTGTAGCAAATGCTTGCAGTGAATTCTTGCATGGAAAATTAGTGCTAGCATTTAATTACGTATGACTTCTTAAAATAGTTCCTTAGATTACGAGTTACCATATTTAAATCTGAAAATGGAGATGTTCCCACCCAAAATGAATAATGCCAATTTGTTTTCATATCAAAGTGATGATAGTTTGGAGTTGACCTGTATACAGACCTTCGCAAAGTGGCCAATACTCAATATGACTAGCTGTTTGAGTACTTGATTTCAGTAGGTAAGGCTGAATAATCATTGCTCGAATTTATTGGGATAGTCTACACTAAAACTATGACGAAGGAATCAAGTAAACACCACTCAGCATGTTGTGGTAGAGTTACTAACTGGTTACAGGAAATGGTGCCTCTACTGTGTCACAGTCTGAGTGGATGAACTGGTGTCATGACGATTTTGTGATGACAGAGTGGTCAAGGCACATTTCAGCACAAGTACCAGTCAGTACAAGAAATCTATTGGTTCAGTAGTGTTGTTCATTATAAGTTGAAGAATCTATGGTTGAAGCATCCTTATGTGTGGGTTGTATGGCACGTGATACTGAAGTCTCACAATCAATACATGCATCATAGCTATTGGAGTGATTGTAGGCTAAAATCACTGATACGATATTCTATGTATACAGATAGAGTTAACAACTGTATCTACCCATACCATGCACTTGAAAACAGCAATTTGATGAATGTGCAACGATTTTCGTTTGGGTTCCCTGGGCTAGTGGTGAAGCACCTCGTACAGGCTCTGCTTCTGTGCAAACCCTCCAGTGCCCAACTGGTAGACTTGATAATAATAATAATAATAATAATAGAACCCCCACAGGTTGTTCAGTCGACTAGGTGTAGTAGGGCACCCATAAATTAAACATCTTCCTACACCCCTGTTATTATGACTGGTGAACCCACATATACTGCATCAAAAGAGAGAAATGGCACTGTGCACTCCAGTTATCAATTATCGTCTGAAAAAGAAGTATTCATTGTGCTTTGTTGTCAATTACAGGTATGTTAAACGTGTTGCACAGCATTACGAATCAAGAACTGTTTGAAAAGCATCTTTGCAATCAAAGTAGCCACTATGAATAATATGAACAATACCATTACGAAGAGAAGCCATCATGCACTAGTAGCACTAACATAGAATTGCCACCTTTCGTTGTCAACAATGATGAATTGGACACCAAAGAGGACACGGTAAGTCCATGGAAAATGCATTGTGCATACTGTGGTATGCCAAAAGGCACATGCGTGTCTAGCTGAAGCAACGTAACACCAAACAGTGAAAAAATCAAGCCCATAGCCTTAGCCAATATCGAGTTATGCTTGTCTGAAGCCATCAGTCAATCACTAGAAACTTCCATTTACCATTATTTTGTTAAAAATTACATAGCAACTTGTTGAAAGCAATTTGGGTCAAACCTGAAGGCTTTTTAGGCCTAGTTTTACCCAACCAATACTGCCTCATTGTTGTCAGGGCAAAATTGAGGCTGGTTTTTGGTAGGGCTGAGCCTAATATGCTCAAAATTTTACCCATTATTCTTTCCAAAAATTTCTCCTATTATTCTTTTTTTATTCTTGTATCTAACCTATTATTCCATAATAATGCTCATTTAGTTTCTGTAGCTATAGTCGCTTAGTGCTCAAGATGCTGATACAAGAAGTAGAATTAATCAATAGCTAGCCATAAACGAAGCATTCAACTTTACACATAATTGTTATAGCCATTACGACAGGCTTAAAATGGCTATTGGGAGTAATAATTATAGAGTTTTCAATTATCAGTGTATTAAAGCTAGAGCTATTACTACATGCTAAGTTTAGTGGATAATGATATCAATATGTCTTTTGAAAGACTTGAAGAAATTCACTGGTATAAGATGTACAAGTTTCAGAATTGCAGATAATCCTGCAATTAAATCCCTGATGCTGTCTGCAGATTGTTAACATGAAACGATCTGACTGCTCTATTAGAGTATTTGAGCATTTATTATATAGAGTTTAGCGATCTTTTAGAGGCAGCCCCTTTCAGCCAGCACTCATATAATAATGCCAGCTATCTCGTATAATAACGCCAGCTATCTATCATTCTTAGTAGCTTAGTTTGTTCATCTAGCTAATCAAGAAGAGGTATGCCTCTTAATTCCACTGATTATTCCCGTGGATGTCTGATAATTCTAAAATTATTCCTGTAACCATCCTATTATTCTGGAATTATTCTCATGAAATTGGTGACCTATTATTCTCAAAATTATGCTGGCATTATGCTGGCATATTAGGTGTAGGCCTAGTTTTGGGTGTTTTTCATAGGCCACACCCAAACCATTGTGGTTCCTACTATACAGCACTATCATATTATTGTATGATATCCCTGAGATACAGTATTGCAAAATAGACTAGCACAAACAGTACTAGCTATGTATAAAGGAATTTACTGAGAGTGTTTTGGATTAGATTGGACATATTCTGAGTGGGAAAAGGACTTCCCTGATCCGATGAATACTGAATTGCAGCATGCTGATTGGATGTATGTTGAAGGTGCAAAATCCACTGAAAATCCATTATTTACAACTGCAGAAGGTAAATTTACAGGTACAACATACATGTGTATTGCTTCTTATCTACAGCCTATAGCATCAAAATGTGCCTTAATCTTTATCATAAAGATACACGTAGTTAACTTTTGAAGATCAAAATATTATTTTGTTTAGATTTTTACAATTTTTCATACAGTATATTACACACCCATGTGAGATACTATGCAATTTTCTCTTACTGAGTTTGTTTATAGTGATGCACCGATACCACTTTTTCACTACCGATCCGATACTGATACATTTGAGGCTGGAAATGGTCGATACCGATCCGATACTTTGCTCCGAAAGCATTTCTCACAAAAAAAGGGCTAGTGATTTAACTTGCTAAACTCATTTGCTAATCCCATCAACTGTAGTTTGCTGGTTTTGTGGCTATCAATTATGCAAAGGTAATAGTTTATGGCTTCAGTGATTCTTATTTCGTGGCTTACTTCAGTTTCCACTGTACTAATAATGCTAGTAGTTGGTTTCTTTTAAGGAATTCATGGCTTATACAGCTTTTGTTCAACTCGGGTGAATGCGCTATGTAAGATTCCATCTTGATAAGTAATTAAATGATGTCATTTAAAGTATTGGTTGGTATCGGGCATTTATAGCTTTACTGATACAAGTCCGATACCGCCAAAATAGGGCCAATACCGATACTAGTATCGGTATCGGTGCGTCACTATTGTTTAGCTGCTGTACAGTATGTGTGAACATGTGACTTGTACATACTGCAGATAAAATTAATGGAAACTTGCACTTCTTATGTCAATACAAGTGATGGATAGTAAAAGTAGAATCCCGTATACCTTTTTTGTACACAAATATGTTACCAGGCCTGTGAAAATAGGGCATGTGGGTATAAACTACACCCCGTCACTCTACAGGTCATATCTCAGTACTGGAACAGAATAATTATTTGCATTCTGTAACTTGCATCATAAAGTAAATTAAATGCTTACTAAGAGCTGAAAATGGCATCGCCATACAGTAGCATAATGGTAAAAAGGTTATGAGTGATGAAAGTTTGAAAAAATAGACAAAAAATCATGTGCCCTCTACCCTATTTTTGCAGGCCCAGTCACATATGTAGACTAGAGCTGGGAGATATACCAGTATTGTTAGTAATGTGTGATATTTAAGTCATACCGGTTTTGATACCGCCTGTTTTCCTTTTTTTAATACTGCCATACTGTCTGTGAACTATGGTCTCCCTGTGGGCTTCTTTCATCCCGTATTTAAAAGGTAACCAGACATGTGGCAATGTTTGTAGGCAGGTGCTGATGTAGTCAACTAACCAAACTATATGTAAACAAGTTTGTTTGTGGCAATTTGTACCTGAGGTTTGCTGAGCTACTGTGGGTATTCGGTGCTTTTGTTGTTGTAAATGGCAGTTACTTTATTACCAATGGCTTTTACATTAATACCGTGATATTTAGTAATAGCATTATACTTTTTATGGAAGGTATACCGTTTGCTATTTTTCAATACTGCCCAGCACTAATGTAGACTCCTATTAATGTACCCTGTGCTATGCACTATTTTTACTTTGAATTGTATGCAGCTCCTGTTTAACAAACACTATAATATTATGTATACAATGAACATCAATGTAAGCTGTGCATGTATAATTATGTACTGCAATTTTTGCTATGAGTAAACTGGAACACAATATATCAACATAATACAGTATAATTTTTTACTATGCGGTATGTTTGAAAACACCAGTTTGGTTATATATATTATTACTGTGAAGGACAGATTTCTGTATCATATTCATACAGTACGATAGTATCATACAGTACGATAGTATCATACAGTACGATAGTAACTGTATAGTAGGAACCACAAAGGAGTAGGCATGGCCCACAGAAAAATATCACCCAAAACAGCTTCAATTTTCCCTGATGATGATGAGGCAGTATTGGTTGGGTAAAACTAAGCCCAAAACAGCCTTCAGATCGACCCGAAATGCTTTCAATAAGTTGCTATGGAATTTTAAAAATAATTTATTTAACGGAATTTTCTACTGACTGGCTGACTGCTTGATTTCTTCAGACAAGCGTAACTTGATAACGGCTAAGGCTACAGGCTTAATTTTTTCACTGTTCGACGTCGCTTCGGCCCGACTGGTGCCTTTTGACATACTGTAGTACATACAATGCATTCTTTGGACTTACCAGTGTCCTCCTTTGTGTCCCATTCATCTTTGCTGACAGCGAAAAGTGTCAATTTGGTGGTAGCACGTGATGGCTTCCCTTCGTATCAAAAACCGTCCGTATTTTTTGTAGTGGCTATTTTGATTGCAGAGGTGCTTTTTGAACAGTTCTTGATTTGTACTGCTGTGTAACGGGTTGAACATAGCAGACAACGAAACGTACTGGACACTTCACTTTTCAGAGGATAATAATTATTATTAATATAACTGGGGCACGCGGCACCATTTCTTTTTTTTAGTATATGCGTGGATTGCAGAGGTGCTTTTCGGACAGTTCTTGGACGGGAATGCTGTGTAATGGGTTGAGCATAGCAGACAACGAAGCGTTATGGATACTTCACCTTTTGGACTATAATTGATATTGCTGGGGCGCATGGCTCCATTTCAGATGTGGTATGCGTGGGTTCACCAATCATAATGATTATTTACAAAAAAGTTAACAAACAAGTACACAGAAAAATTTGGAATTTTCAATTAGAGTAGGGACCATAGCACATCGATAAAAAGTACTGAAACAAATTGGAGTAGGCATGATATTAAGTCACATTAAAACAATAAGAAGTGTAATATCCCTACTATGCTCAAGATACCATAATAGAAATGCACAGTAGGGACATAACACTTCTTATTGTTTTACTGTGATTTAATATCATGCCTACTCCAACTTGTTTCAGTACTTTTTATCGATGTGCTATGGTCCCTACTCTAGTTGAAAATTTCTAAATTTTTCTGTGTACTTATAATATTAACTCTTGTCATCATTTATTGCACTTTTTTGCTTCTTACATAAGCATATATTTATTACCATTCTGATAACAAATTGTAAATGTGCAAGTGTGTAGTGTATTTGTATACAAATAATTGTTTATCTGACATGAATGTATGAATTACATTTTGTAGGTGGAGATGGTGATTTTAATAAAATACTAAAAATGCTGGAGAAAGCTAATGCCGATGATACTGTGGATACTCTCTTTTAGCTGTGTGTGTATTTAGTGCATTATAGGATAATTCTGTGTAACTGATTTATAATATTGTACCCCCTACATGTGTATTTACCTTAAATGTATTGTATTGTAAGTTATAAGTCACAAGATGAGGCATAGGTTACCATTACACTCCTCTTTGTGGGTATTCAAACACACAGTTGAAGTCAAGACTTAATATGCATGACCACTATGTTTTTGAGTAGTGTTAAATATCATCTATCGTAATTTTTTTTCATTGTAAAATAATTTTCGTATGCCAAAACTTGTACAAAAAGTTCTTTCTTGAAAATTATTACACAAGATCAAAAGTACTCTAATAGAGCAGTCATTCATGTAAATCATATGAATATATTTTTACATGATCTTTTTCTCATGAAATTTTTTTTGCACAATAATAAAATGAATTACAGTGAAATAAAGCAGTCAAATATAACAAATAAATTATGAAATAAACCCTTTTTAATATAAATATCAGATCAGCCAGCAACAAGAGAATAGA